>NC_037677.1:16335250-16470957 GCF_003255815.1 Theropithecus gelada
CTATGTTCTCAGTGCCCGCCTGACCCACATAAGTGGTTTTGTTGTTGTTGTTGTTGTTGTTTTTAGATGGAGTCTGGCTCTGTCACCCAGGCTGGAATGCAGTGGTGCAATCTTGGCTCACTTGCAATCTCTGCCTCCTGGATTCAAGTGATTCTTGTGCCTCAGCCTCCCAAGTAGCTGGGATTACAGGTGCATACCACCACACCCAGCTAATTTTTGTATTTTTAGTAGAGATGGGGTTTCACTATGTTGGCCAGGCTGGTCTTGAACTCTTGACCTCAAGTGATCCACCCAGCTCCAGCTCCGAAAGTGCTGGAATTACAGGTATGAACAACTGCGTTTGGCCAGGGTTCAAATTTTTTCTAAATGTGATACAATTGATTAGGGTAGGATATTAGACACTTAGTTCACATTTTCATAGTGTGATTTCAAATTTCATAGACACCATTTGGGTAGACTGTATGCACACATGGCCAGACACACACATTTCCCACTGGCAGAATAGTGGCATAAAATAACATTTGAGTAAGTGTCAGGAAACATAAGCTCGAGGCCTGATTTTGACATCAGCATGTGGCCTTGGGTCAGTCACTTAACTTCTCTAGGCCTTGTTCTCCCGGGCTATAAAATGTTGATGGAGAGAAGGACCTGGGCTGGGAGGGACCGTTAGTAATGTTAGTATTGTTCCTTTCATGGAAAACTTGCTTATAAATCCTTCCCAAACACCTCTTGCACACCACAAGCATTCCATGAGAGGAAAGAAACATCGCTGGAGGAGTATTAACTGGTTTTTATTTGTACTTGCCATCTCATGAAATGTTTGTCCAGGTCCTAAACATAACTTGTCTCCAGTTAGACTTCAAATAATGACTACCTAGCTACTCTATATTCTTCCTGAAAAATAAGGACCTGCAGAAAAATAATTAACTTCTGAATTTTATAAAACACTGTTTTCTGAGACATTTATCTCTCCAATGAGACATAAACATTTTTTTCCAGTATGTGGAAATTGACAAAAAGAGTTCAAGTATATTTAATTTTAGATTGTCTTGATCTTGCCGCCTCTGTCTTGAGTCTGAATGCAAAGTATTTTGCAAGTAAATTCAGAGAACTAAAACTGAGCACACATTTTTAAAAACCGTATGTAGGAAACGTCGATTCTTGCCTGGAATGTTGCTGCTGACGTATTGTCTCTCATTCTTCTCTTTCTCTACTACTGTGATGTTCAGTAGGGTCTGTATTTATCTCTGTATGAAGCTGAATTTCACTTTACTTTCTCTTTATGGTCTTATCACATCGTTTACAAACACTTTATCTCTGTTACGGAAAATAAATGAAATTCCAGGCTTTCGATGAAATGTCATGCTGAAATGGATGGTCCAAAAATCTATATTTAGAAGACTGACTCCTGTTTGAGGAAGACATGATAAATGTTTCATGCATATAAACTGAAGGATGATGGATTTAATGATCATACCCTAACTGGCGAATGCTATTTTGGAATAATTAAATGTTCCATCATTTGCAAGTCTAAATAGTCCATTGTTAGTTCCTGTTTTTGTCTGTCAACAGATCCTTCCATTTTCTAAAGGAAATTTATCATTAAAACAATTGAAGTGATAGCAACATACCACCAGAGTAGGTTAGCAATAGCACAATTCATGGGACTCTAATTCGTAGCCACAGTTTAGGAAAATTTAATTTATGTATGAGTCTGCTTCATAATGACAAACATGACAAGCATTGTTTAAAAAGCTCCTGGTAGATATTTATCTTCAGGTATTGGAGAGATCCTCTGCTTTAAAAGGTGGCTAAGCGCCTTGTCAGATGAGAAGTCTCATGGAATAAAAGAGCATTTAAAAGGGATTTTCTAATTAAGTAATAATTTTACAAGTATTTCTTTGTTGATCCATACATGTTAAAGGTTTTTATGCTCTCATTTTCTTTTAAAATCTGTATTATTTTCAAGGCATTTCAAATAATTTTATCTTTATTATCCAATTATATTATACGTATACTTTAATATATATCTTAATACTTAATTTATTATATTGAGATCTTGGTCTTTTGGCTACAAAGTGGTAGTGAGATGAAAAAGTGGGGCTCAAGTATATTATTGTATGTGTATATAAACCTATATAGGTCTAGATATGTACTTACACATATAGATCTGAATAAATATAACTTCTTTCACATGAAAACTCTTTTTCTACAAAACAAGGATACAGGCTGTTTTCCCCAAACTCTATCAAAATATTTGTCCACATGTTTAAGATCTCTAAATAACACTATTTCTATACATGTATATGGATAGAATAACATAAAAATGAGAAAGGCATAGTTGCCAATATAGTAAGACATGTGAATAACGAATTGCTCATTTGTTAAGTCAATGGCTTCTCACTCTTATCATTGGCACAGTTATGTTTATATGAATTATTTCCATATAGCTGAGTTGTATGAATATTTTGGAAAGCCTAGTTAAAACTTCACTACTTCTGCGACTGGGTCCTGAAAATCAAAACAAGTCGACCAATCATCAGGAAAGCCTGGACACACTGCTGACCAAATTGGATCATTGAATTATTGATTCAGATGCTACCCAATTAATTATTAAGTTAGCTGAAAATACCAGACGGATCATCCCACGACTAACAGATTTTGACTGCATTGCCATGGGCTGTGTGGTCCATATGTGGGGGCCTGAACATTTGCAGATTGGCAGGACTGACTGGGCATGATGAAAATCATTGCAAGAAACATCGGAGGCCGTTCACAACTTAATATGTATCAATGCAGTGGCAGAGACCTGTTGTGAAGTCCTGGCTAACCTGCTTGACTTGATTCAAGCAGCAATAATAATGAAGCAGGTAAATCATTAGAAGTTATAGTCTGCTTTTAAGAACTCTGTATGGAAGGTTTTCAAACTATGCTTGGACAGGGTTTCTTGCAATTCTTGCTGATTATTTTACTTAATTCAAGTATAATTGGCTGTCTTATTGATTCAGAATGGCCTAAAACTGTTCCCCACATCTGAACAAGGCCAGTTGAAGATGGTAAGTTTCTGCATACAGGTTGCCATGAAACATGGCAGCCCAAGACCATTCATTCTGACCTGGTCAATTCGGTATTTTTAGACTCTCTAATGGCCAAATGTACTGCAGTCCTCAAAATTATCCTTTGGAATTTTAAACCCAATTTATATGTGATTTATATCATTAAAGATATACTGAAGCCAAATAATCTGCAATTTAGGAGATTTCATAAAGAGAAGTATCAATGATTTAACAATTTGCCCCCCCAAAAAAGTAAGATCTTATACTGAAGGAAAGCTTGTATTAGTGGACACAGATAGATTTTTATGAGTTTCCCTGGAAGAAAAACTCTTTAAAGGGTGTTTCAGTAATATTTTGAAAATAATTTAAATAAGAGAAAAGAAAATGACTAATCTTTGGAAATCAGAAGGATAAGGCATTATATAAGCTATAGAAAGATTGATTGTTGGTTTGTTATGATCTATATTTTAAGTATTTTTTAAAGTATTTTATTAATCAAAGTGGTACACATTAGGACCGGAAGAGGTGTAAATATCGATATTATGCCATGACTCAAAATATTATAAAGAAAAGTCAATCCAAATGTTATCATCAATGACACACATGGATTTATTGCAGTACTTGTCTGATTAGCCAGAAGTTAATTATTAAAGGAATCATGAAAGCAAACGTACCCTCAAAAATTTTGATTTAGTGAATCAATGTAGACATGGTTTTATCAGAGATTAATTGCACTTTAATCATAACCCTAACCATAAATGAACACTAAACCATAATTCAGAATTATGGGATGCTCACAGATAAAGCTGATTTAAAGAGGAATGGAGAGACATAACCCTCTTCATGCAGCAATGCTTTGTTTGGATTGCACAAAACACTATGCACCCTAATGGAAGCTCCTTAGAGGAGAAAAAACATCTCATTTGTCTTTTTGTTCTTTTACGGTCCCCTTCTCATGCTTTCTTATAGAATGAATCATTTTTAAAGTTATTTAACTGTTAAAACATTCCACAGTAAAAACAGAAAAGAAAGGGGAAAAAATAGCCAGTTGTTTTTTTGAGACAGAGTGTCCCTGTCGCCCAGGCTAGAGTTCAATGGTGTGATCTTGGCTCATTGAGGCCTCCACCTCCCAGGTTCAAGCAATTCTACTGCTTCAGCCTCCCAAGTAGCTAGCACTATAGGTGCCCACCACCATGCCCAGCTAGTTTTTATATTTTTAGTAGAGATGAGGTTTCACCATGTTGGCCACGCTGGTCTCGAACTCCTGATCTCAGTTGATCTGCCCCCCTCATTCTCCCAAAGTGCTGGGATTACAGGTGTGAGCCACCGCACCAGGCTATGCCAATTGTTTTTTAAAATGAACTTTCTTGCTGACTCTGTCCCTTGCTTGTTGTCTCTTGTTATTGTTGCTGGTAAATCACTTAACTACTTGCTCCTGTATAAAATTAGGACTAGATCTTCTCTCTCTATTTCTTAAGGTGGTTGAAATGATAAAACAAACAAACCAAATGCACACGAAAATGCTTTGCATATGGCGAGATACTAAAAGAATAAACTAATGATTTTGTTATTGGTTAGTGAATTAAATGCCAACATTGGCCACCCAGAAGTGAGTGGTTGGAATCCCCTTCTTTTTTTTTTTTTTTTTTTTTTGAGACGGAGTCTAGCTCTGTCGCCCAGGCTGGAGTGCAGTGGCCAGATCTCAGCTCACTGCAAGCTCCGCCTCCCGGGTTTACACCATTCTCCTGGCTCAGCCTCCCGAGTAGCTGGGACTACAGGCGCCTGCCACCTCACCCGGCTAGTTTTTTGTATTTTTTAGTAGAGACGGGGTTTCACCGTGTTAACCAGGATGGTCTCGATCTCCTGACCTTGTGATCCGCCCGTCTCGGCCTCCCAAAGTGCTGGGATTACAGGCTTGAGCCACCGCGCCCGGCCAGAATCCCCTTCTTTAAAATAGGAATCCATCTCTGTAGGATGGTATAGATGGAGAGGGAAAAAATTGGATAAGAAACATAGAAATGTTTTAAGGTCTCTATCGATTATATAGATTCAATTCTTACTCCTATTTTCAAGGGAAAATAGGGCATTTAAAAAATTATAGGGCCAATCGGGCGCAGTGGCCCAGACCTGTAATTCCAGCACTTTGGGAGGCCAATGCGGGCAGATCACCTAAGGTCAGGAATTCAAGACCTGCCTGGCCAACATGGTGAAACCCCATCTCTACTAAAAATGCAAAAATTAGTTGGGCATGGTGGTGTGCACCTATAGTCCCAGCTACTCAAGAGGCTGAGGTAGGAGACTCACTTGAACCCGGGAGGAAAAGGTTGCAGTGAGCTGAGATCTTGCCATTGCACCCTAGCCTGATTGACAAGAGTGAAACTCCATCTCAAATAATAAAAATAAGAATTATAGGGCCAGGTGCAATATCTCATGCTTGTAATCCTGTCACTGGTGGGCCAAGGCACACCAAGGACATTGTTTGAGCTCAGGAGTTTGGGACCAGTGTGAGCAACATAGTGAGAGCCTGTCTCTGCAAAAAAAAAAAATTTAAAAGAATTAGCCTGGTGTGGTGGTGCGCACCTGTAGTCCTAGCTACCCTGAAGGCTAATGTAGGAAGATCCCTTGAGCCCAGGAGTTGAGGCTGCATTGAGCTATAATCACACCACTGCACTCCAGCCTGGGTGACAGAACAGACCCTGTCTCTTAAAAAAAGAAATGCCACCATCTATGGATTTTAGTTTTAAAACGATCAAGCAAATACATTGTAAAAACATTGAGAAATTGCTATGGACTAAATTATGTGCCTCTAAAATTCATATGTCAAAAAGCCCTAACCCCCAACGTGAGTGTATAGTGCCGTTAAAGAAGTAAATAAAGTCAAATGAGGTCATCTGGGTAGGGTCCTGATCCCACAGGATTAGTGTCCTTGTAAGAAAAAGGAGGCAGATCAGAGCACTTGCTCAATCCTGAGCACGCATCACAGAAAGGCCCACATGAGGACACAATGAGAAAGCAGCAGTCACCAGCCAGGAAGAGAGCCCTCGCCAGAAATCAACCAAGCTGGCACCCTGATCTTGGCCAGTCCCCAGAACTATAAGAAAAGAAGTTTCTGTTATTTAAGCCACCCAGGCTACGGCATTTTGTTATGGCAGCCCGAGCAGACTAATACAGGGATTGCAAAAACAAACAACCACCACCACCACAAGCTGGATAATTAGTTTCAAAGGCTTAAATGGAATCTCTAAAGACTGCATGAAAGTTGCATAATTTCAGCCATTGTGATGCTTAGACATGAAGCTCTTCTTGCTTTTTGTTTTATTTTGTTCCTCTGATCTCCCAAAAATTGATAGAAAAAAGATGTCTGCTCATTTCTGTTCCTTCACCTCCATTCCTGAGCAACACAGGGTTATTGGTAAATGGACAGAAACATTTTGTCCAAGGAGTTTTTAGAGTCAATGGCAGAGAAATTGAAGGAGGCAGGAGAGACTGCCTGGAAGTCTGGGAAATAATAATCCTGACCATCATTGCCATCTTTCCCTGAGCACCTACTAACTGAAAGACACGGTTCTAAAAATTGACATGTAATATCTCCTTTTTCTCAGAAAATTATGCAAAATAAATTTTGCTTACCTCCTCCCTCTGCACCTATTTTCACTCTAGTCTTTAGAATAATGACATCACTTGTTTTTGTAGATGTGGAGCATGATTTTTTTTTTGTTTTTTTTTGTTTTTTGAGACGGAGTGCTTCTCTGTCGCCCAGGCTGGAGTGCAGTGGCGCGATCTTGGCTCACTGCAAGCTCCGCCTCCCGGGTTCATGTCATTCTCCTGCCTCAGCCTCCCAAGTAGCTGGGACTACAGGCATTCGCCCACACCCTGCTATTTTTTTTGTATTTTCAGTAGAGATGGGATCTCACCGTGTTAGCCAGAATGGTTTCGATCTCTGACCTCGTGATCCACCCTCCTCGGCCTCCCAAAGTGCTGGGATTACAGGCGTGAGCCACTGTGTGTCCAGCCACATTTTTTGATTTCCTACTTTTTTTTTTTTTTTTTGAGACGGATTCTTGCTCTGTCGCCAGGCTGGAGTGCAGTGGCGCAATCTTGGCTCACTGCAACCTCCACTTCCCGAGTTCAAGTGATTCTCTTGCCTCGGCCTCCCCAGTCGCTGGGACTACAGGTGCGCACGACCGCAGCCAGCTAATTTTTTTTGTATTTTTAATAGAGACAGAGTTTCACCATGTTGGCCAGGATGTTCTCCATCTTTTGACCTCGTGATCCACCTGCCTCGGTCTCCCAAAGTGCTGGGATTACAGGCGTGAGCCTCCATGCCCGGCCCAATTTCCTACTTTAAAAGTGCAGAAATTTGCACCGTTATTCTCTTCCTCTCTCCTTTTCCTCCTTAGTGACATACTATTGTAACATTCACATTCGGGTCTTCGTCTATTATTCTCACAGTAGCCCAGAAGTCATTCTGTATTTAAACGAACATCATGCTAACACCTAGGGTTATTTTGCCTTTGGTTTTGTTTTGTTTGTGTGTTTTTACCACAATTCCTCCATTTCCTAACTTTCTGTTTAGTGCCTCTCTCTCCGCTAGATTTCCTCTTCCACGGGTTGTTGAAGAAGAGCTTAAGGGAGAGGTGCTCCTTAAATCCTTACCTTCTTGAAGATGTGTCGCTGTTGCCACTATACTTGAAGGACAACTTCCCTGGGTATAACATTCTTCGCTTTCTTACTTCACATTTCCTTTTCTTCAGATCTTTTGTTTACCGTTGCTCCACTCTCTTCTTACATTACGTGTTACTGTGGTCAAGTCTGACTCTAATGATTTGCCTGCCTTAATATCATCTGTTTTCTGTCTCTGATTCCGTTCTTGCCCCTAGAATGCATTCTCTGCTCAAAAACTGATTATCTTTTGGAGATGTAAATCAAATCATGCAATCCTCTACGTAAAGTTCTCCTATGACTTCTATTTTATTTCAAACAGATTCCAGGCCGGGCGCGGTGGCTCATGCCTGCAATCCCAACACTTTGGGAAGCCAAAGTGGGAGGAGTGCTTGAGCCCAAGAGTTCGAGACTAGCCTGGGTGACATAGTGAGAACGTCTCTACAAAGAAATGCAAAAATTAGCCAATCATGGTGGTGCGCACCTGTAGTCCCAGCTACTCGGGACTGAGGAGGGAGGATCACTTAAGCCCAGGAGACAGTGGTTGCAGTGAGCCAAGATTGTGCCACTGCACTCCAACCTGAGCAAAAGAGTGAGACCCTGTCTCAAGAAAAAAAAAGAGAAAGAAAGAAAAAAAGAAATAAAGAAAGATGGAAGGAAGGAAGGGAGGGAGGGAGGGAGGGAGGAAAGACAGAAAGACGAAAGAAAGAAAGAAAGAAAGAAAGAAAGAAAGAAAGAAAGAAAGAAAGAAAGAAAGAAAGAAAGAAAGACTTTAAAGTTAGCTGGGTATGGTGGCAAGTGCCTGTAGTACCAGCTACTTGCGAGGCTAAGGTGGGAGGATCACTTGAGTAATGGGAGTTCAAGGTTGCAATGAGCTATCATGGTAACACTGTACTCTAGCTTGGTTGATGGAATAAGACTCTGTCTCAAATGTAAATAAGTAAATAAAACAGATTCCAAAGTCTTCCCAATGGTCATTTAAGGTCCCTTACAATTCCATGTGGCCTGTTTGTCACATTTTACTCACTAGTCCCTCAAACCCCATTCTCTGCCCATGAACCATTTTTGTACATATGGTGAAATAATTCCCTAACACAATTTGCTAAAAAATGGATATTTCCCTCTGGTTTGTAATATCTCTACCGTGACATATCGGGTTTCCAAATTGATGGATCTGTTTCTGATCCTTTGGTCTAATTGATAACTTCCCAGTACTAAATTATTTTAATATTATGGACTTGAAATATGTCTTAATATATGATGGACTAAGAGCCCCACAAAGATCTTCCTTTTAAGAACATTCTGTGGGCCTTTTTGTGTCTGCACAAATTTTAAATAGTTGGTCTAATTCTACCAAAGCTCCCACTGGGATACTGAGGGGAATAATAATGAATATGTACATTCATTTGGGTGAAAATTAACATTTTAAAAATGTTAAGTCTTCCCGTCTTCAAACATGTTCTGCTTCTTCATTTGTTTTAGCTATTGTTTAATACCATTCAATAGAATTTAAAACTTTTCTCCACAAATATTATGTGCATATTTTGTTAGGACTAGGACTCCACCCCCATCCCCGACTCTTGCCAGTCAAGTGAGTCTGCTTAACGCTTTGCTTTCATATTTACAGAATCTACATTTTTCTTCATATTCCTTATTTACTTAATTGATAATAAACTTGAAAATTTGTACTTGCCTAGTTGGCAATATTTCATTAATTTCTCCTTGATTTGATTCTCTACAAATCGAGGAGAAACATTTAAACATTTCTCCAAAGTCCTTTCCAAATGGGTCTTTGAGTGATAAACATTTAGAGCTATAGAATATCTAAAAATTGTCTTACCTCACATTTGCATTTAAACAAAAGCTCAGCTAAATTAAAAAAAAAAAAGAATTCTAGGTTTGAATTATTTTCCTCTACACTGTGAAACTATTATTCCATTTCCCTCTTTGTTAAATGTGGCTGTTGAAAGTCTGATGTCAATATGATGCTTGCATTAGAAAAATACAGACAGACTAAGGGGGGAAATGGGCAAGAGACCTGAACAAGCAACCTAGAAAAGATGATACCCAATGGTAAACAACCTTATGAAAATGGGCACAATCTCTTTAATTAATAGAATAATGCAAATTAGAATCATAATTTAATACTACAATAACACTCCACATACTCGAGAATGGTTACATTAAAAGACTGATGATGTAGAATGTAACTGTTGTGATACAACTCTGTACAATGACAATCACTACTTATTCACAATCTACACAAATGAGTACAGATGTGCAACAAAAGACACAAACAAGAATGTGTCAGAATTACTTATAATAGCTCTGAGCTGAAAACTTGCACAAAGAACATCAACCACAGAATGGAACAATGGGACTATGGGACATTTCAACTGATAGAACACTACCCAGCACAAAAATGAAGGAATAATAAAAACAACTGTCACGAACATAATGTTAAGCAAAAGAAAAGACAAATATGAAAGTATTTGTAAAGTTCAAAAATAGACCTAAAGGCAAAACCTGAATATGCGTAGAGCTTAGAGTTGTGGTTGCTTGGGGGAAGGATTAGGGGCAGGAGGAGTGCTCTACATACATTCTTTCTTGAACTTGGTGATTGTTTCAAGGTCATTTTCTTTGTAAAAATGTATTGAGCTCAACATTTATGAACATATTGTTCATTAAATTAATGTATAGCTTCCATATATATATATTGTTCATTTGTATAATTGTTCATTGAACAATTGTATGTATGGATGTTGCACATTACTTTTAAAAACTCAAAAAAAATAAGAGATACTCCAAGGTTCCCAATAATTCTGAGGACGTAACTAAATTAATGATAAGTCTAGTCTAAATATTGGGTTTTAATTTTTCTAAAAAGTTGTTAACATGAAAAAGATAAAAAATAAAAGGTGAGATGTTCACTAAAAAAAGTGATACTCATTTCTAGGTAAACTCTCTTTTTATTTTTAAATCTTAGTCTCTTTGATTTGCATTTTCTTAAATTATTCTACATTGTGTTTTAAGTACATATTTTTCTTTCATTTGTCTTACACAGCACTCTGTATGATCTTTTAATGTGAGTTCTTGCATAATTTTTTAAATCTGAGAATTCTTAGTCATTTTTAAAATCTTTTTTTAATGTATTGTTTTTATGTTATCTGCTTTTGGAAGTATTGTTAATGATGTTGCTCATTTCATTCATCACCTTTCTTTCAGAACTTCATATTTGTGTTAGAAGCATTTCGTGACTGTTTTTATTACCTTGGTACTGTCATCTGCCTGAGTTTGTGGTGTCAGCCAGGGTATTCCGGGTTTGTAATCCTCAGGCTGAGTTTGAAGACAGGCTGGGGCACTCCCTGCTCATTTTCATTATCTAAAAGCATCTTATTCATGTATTTGTTTTCTTGTTTATCGTATGTGCCCCTCATTAGAAAGTAAACCCCATGAGAGAGTGAAATTTGTCTATATCCAGTTATAGGTATTATTCCAAAAGTAATGTCTGACATAGGCTGCACACTCAAGAAATGTGTATTTTGTGAATGAATATGTAAATGATTCCCTGTACCAGCAAAAACAAGCTAGGTTATGCTGTAGAAACAACCAACCTCAAAAATCTTCATAGCTTAACACATACTTATCCTGGGGTCCCTTTGGGGCTTTGCTCTACCCCTCACTCATGTACATGGCCAGTGGAGCTCCTGCCACTAAGAATGTTGTTGTACAGAGTAGAACAGAAAGGTGCAAGGCCAGCTCAGAAAGGCAAACAGGCCAGATCAGTTGATCTTCGAAAGCCAAGGTATAGGTTTTGGAGTTGATTTTCAATGCAAGTGAATCTAATGGAGAATTTTAGAAATGGGAGTAAGAAGGTCTGATTCAGTAAGTTACTCCAGCTACTGTGTAGAGAATGGCTTCTCAGGCAGGTTGGGGGCGGGGACTAGAGTAGAATCAGAGAGACCACTAAGGCTCTAGCAGCATTGCAGGTGAGAGATTATGATGGCTTAGAGACAAGGGTGGGAGTAGAAGATGATAGACAAAAGCAGGCAAGTTTGGGAGGTGTCCTAAAAGTAGAGTTGACGCAACTTGGTGTGGATTGAAAATAAGGAGTGAGGGGAATAAAAGGAGTCAAAAATTACATGTAGGTTCTTGGCCTGAGCAACTGAGTGGATGCTGGAATAGTTTGCTGGTGAGGGGCAAACTGGGAATATGTTTGTAGGAAGAAGTTGATAATTCTGTTTCGAACACCAGGGTGACAGCCTGGTAGTCATTTAAATGTAGAAGTCAGACAACCAGTGGAGGTCAAGATAGAAGTAATAGATTCAGGATTCATTATCATATAGATGATAGTTTCAGCAATGAGACTTGTTAAGATTATCTAGGGAAGAAATGAAGGTATAGAAGAGAAGAAATCTGAGGTTATGACTTGGATATTGAAAGAGGAAAAGGAGAGAACAAAGGGGACTAGGAAGAAGTAGCTATGAAAGTGGGAGGAAGAGAGTGATGTCAAGAGCAGACGGCATTTCATGAAACAGGAACCATTCAAGTGTTTTCAAAGATACTTAGAAGTCAAATAAGAAAAGGAAAAAAAAAAAATGGCCATTGGCAACTTTGAAAAGAGCAGTTTCAGAGGATGATGATGAGGCCAGAAACCTGACTGGAGAGGGCTGATTGAGTGCTGGAATCATGTGAGATGTGGAGATCTGTTATAGAAAATTCTTTCAAGCAGTGTTTCTGTAAAGGGGAAGGGAGGAATTGGACAGAATTGCTGAATGCACTTTCTTTTCTCCTGTCTTCATGGAAGAAATCAAGAGTTTGACTCAAGGGAAAGAGTAGAGAAAAGACTAAAGTCAATATAACAGGAAATTTTCACAAAAATAGGCAAAAGTAATAAAATAGCCAGTTTTTCTTTTTTAGGTACAAATTTGTGGTTTATTGAGAAAAGAGTTTTTATCTCTGTTTAGCAAAAGAGCTGAAAAACGACTTACATAATCAGATTTGAGCATTCATGCATTATTTTCCATTGCTACTAAAATGCTATAAGTAATTTTCAGTTATGCATAGAAAGACCTAGTGAGATGACTATATTCTTGTAATTTAAAAATTATCACATGCCAATAAAACTATTAAATTATCATTTTAGGCCATGAAAATGAATAATTTAAAGGCTAGGAGGAAAGCTTTCACTTTAATAAGTTCATAAAGTGTCAAACTTTGCAATTTATTATAGATTCTCTAGCTAATTTGCTATAATTAATTTGAATGGAAAATATTTCATTGCCTTAATATCCTGTTTATATATTCCTTTCTAATGATGAAACAAAAGGCCTAATTTGTTAAAGATGTTCTTTAATTGATTCCAAAGGGAATACTTCGAATATAATTTGCTGACTAGCTTTGTACAATTCCTGGTTCCTACTGCACAATGACGTCCATAATTTTATAATGACAAAACAGTATAATCATATAATGATGTGGTTCCCAAGCACCAAGAGTTCCCAGTTAATTTTCACTATCACTTCTGTGGTTTCATAGAAATAAACTGGTATTAAGGTATGTGTACTCTAGGCCTTCCTTAGCCATTAAACAGTTGTACAACCTGGATTTTTTTTCTTTTCAGTTTGTTTAAAAACAAATATTTAATTTCTAAAGGTGGAATTAAGAACAGGTTCTTCTGGAAGGTAGGCACTTCCACCAAGAACCCAGACCTAGAAATACACACACACACACACACATACTTACAGCAAGATGTATTGCCATTTACTGCCAAATACTGGACCATTTAGGGAGAGAGAAAGGTCCCCTGATTCAAGGGAGAGGAAGGCTTACAGATCTCTTCTCTTGGTACCAAGAATGATGCACATTTTGAGGTATTAAGGGGACAGGACAGGGAGACTGAATTTGTCTGAAAAGGGGACAGACAGAAATTTTACCAGGCATCTTTTTGCATGGTGCCAGCTGGGGAGTGTCTTGTCCAGCCACTTGTTGGCTGTGCTGTACCTGCACACACGCACACACACACACATTCATCAATCCTCTCATTCATATCCTTATTCAAAAATAGCAGTTGTGCCTAAATTTCACCTACTGCATTGCAATTAAATTGCATTTTCTTATTAGTGATTTGGGGCTTATATACCTTCATAACTTAGGGGAGAATCTGGAAGCAAAGCAGGTCCCAGAAGGGTTTGTTTAGTTTAGATTCGATTTGTGGAAGTTCACCACTTAGAATTTGCTTGTGTAAATAAGTGACCACATCTGAACATTAGTTTGCTCAATGATAAAACAATGATAGAATTAGGAACCATTCAACCTCCTTGGCAGGATATTTGTGAGGCTGTCAAAGATAATGCCGATGGCCAGGCTTGTGCCTGCAATCCCAGCTACTTGGGAGGCTCAGGCAGAAGAAGAGCTTGAGTCCAGGATTTTGAGAACACCCTGGGCAACATAGTAAGACCCGATCTCTAAAAATTAAATTTTTAAAAAATTAACCAGTCATGGTGGCATGCAACTGTAGTCCCAGCTACTCAGGAGGCTGAGGCAGAATTACTTGAGCCCAAGAATTGGGGGCACTCCAGCCTGGGCAACAGAGCAAGGCCCTGTATTTTAAACAAAAAGATAATGTCTATAAAGGCTCTTAGGTAAGTTCATACTAACTTACCAAAAGAAGGCAACTTTAAGGCTGCTTCTTTTTCTATTTTTTGAGACAGAGTCTTGTTCTGTCCCCAGGATGGAGTGCAGTGGCGGGCTGCTTCTTTTTTTATTTTTTGAGACAGAGTCTTGTTCTGTCCCCAGGATGGAGTGCAGTGGCGCGATCTCGGCTCACTGCAACCTCCACCTCCCAGGTTCAAGCAATTTTCCTGTCTCAACCTCCCAAGTAGCTGGGACTTGCTTGGATGGTTTCAATCTCATGTTATCTCAAGTGTGCCACCATGCCCGTTTTTTCGTATTTTTAGTAGAGATGGAGTTTCAGCGTGTTGGCCAGGATGGTCTTCATCTCCGGACCTCATGATCCACCTACCTCAGCTTCCCAAAGTGCTGGGATTACAAGCATGAGCCACTACACCCGGCCAGCACTGCTTCTTTTTCAGTGTTCAAACATTAAAATTCTAATCATATCAGGTATTTGTTCCAATACAACCCCTATGGAGTGTAATATCTCCTAAATTTTAGGCTCTCAAAGAGAAGTTTAGTGAGCTGTTCCTAGAGCCAAGACTTATCTGTAGCCCTGGGAGTCATGACAGGCAGAACAAATGTGCGCCCATGACATGGTACTGACACTAGGAGGTAAACATCACGTGATGTCATGTGCGCGGAATATAAAATGTGAAAGCCAAATCATTTTTTAACCCTACCTGTCATATGTTAGGCCCTTTATTAATGTGCTCTGCCATGATGGGGTCTTTACTATTAAAGAGACATAGAAAATCTGGACTAGGTCCAGAGGAGAACATGACAATTATTAATGACTTAGCCAAAGGACCTGTGAAGAAAAGTCAGAGAAACTCAGAACTTTCCAGAGAAGACTTACGTTTATCTTCACAATTTAAAAGTGGGTAATTAAGCATTAGCAAACACAAAACCAAGACAAGCTGTCTAACTGTTAAAGTTGTCGAAGATTAGAAGAAGTTTCCAAGGGATCGTGTGGAATCTTATCTAGAGGTGACTAAGGGTTTGACG
The DNA here is from genome assembly GCF_003255815.1 of Theropithecus gelada. Classification (NCBI taxonomy): domain Eukaryota; kingdom Metazoa; phylum Chordata; class Mammalia; order Primates; family Cercopithecidae; genus Theropithecus; species Theropithecus gelada. Next base: position 16,350,652 of record NC_037677.1, read on the forward strand.
GTCTTTTGCTTGGATGGTTTCAATCTCATGTTATCTCAAGTCATGGGCTTAAACTCAGGGACCACTTGAGGCCATTTGCAAAAAGAGTGGTCTGGTTTACCTAAAAGAGGTGTTCATTCCCTGTGTCAGGCTTGGAGCTGAAACCGGAATGATAGAAACTGAAATTCTAACTTTTTCATTCTGGTAGCCAAATTATGATTCACTTAACATAACTTGTTGAAATAAAAACCCACCCAGTATAAAAGAAAATGATTTGGATATTCAATTTTCCTTTCCGTTTTCTTCTGAAAGATGCTCTATTTGATGCCCTACACACACTTGCTGTACTTATTCTGAATTCACCCCATACCTCCTTATATCTGAACCTTTTCTTATGTTCTCCTTTCCCCCAAGGGATGGCTTTGTTCACCCTTTCCTCCTGTTGTTAAAATACTATGACTTTATTTTCTACTCCTCAAGGACAATTCAATTGGCATTTCCTCCAAGTAAACTTTCTTAGTTCTGTCCTTCCGCCCTGTTGGGACTAATCTTGCTCATTTGCATATATGGGAGCATGGCTTCGATAGCTCTTTGTGTCTCTGTTTTACTTCTACTTTTAACAATGGATTATCAATTATTTATTTTCCTTCTTGTCTAGGGATAAAGTTCCTTGAGGACAAGAAAAAATGATTCATTTTTCTATTCCCCATAGGGCCATGCATTTAATAAATTCTCAGGAATTATTCTCCACAATGATTGACATTATAAGCCCTTGTACATTATTTTATTCATAACTGGAATATTCTCTCTTATCCCAAGAAGAGTAATGTGTTTTTCCTCCTTAAAACTCTGCCCAGGACTTATAACTTCAATTATAATTTTCCAAATTAATCTTACTGAGACAATGATTCACATTATTCTAGACTTGAAACCAAAATCTGTGTTGATTAGCTATTGCCAGATAACAAATTACTGCCAAAACGTTGTGACCTAAAATTCTTATGATCTCACAGTTTCTGTGGGTCAGGAATCTAGGTGTGGCCTCACTGGTTCTCTGCTTCATTGTCTGTCACAGGCTGCAATTCAGGTACTGGCCCAGGGCTTGCAGTTTCATCGGAAGCCTCAACTAGGGAAGGATCACTATGTAGTTGTTAGCAGGATTCAGTCTCTGGAGGGCTGTTGGCTTGGCAGGTAGGTAGGTGCTCCCCGTACCTTGCAACATGGGCCTCTCCAATATGGTAACTTGCCTCAACGAAGCCACAAAGAGGGAGGATCTCTAGAATCTAAAAGTTGTACCATGCCATTCCCATCCTATTTCCTGGTTCTCAAACCACCTTGGATCTTATATTGCTATTTGAGGCTGAATGAAAACCAATTCTTCTTCCTCTGTAATTCACAGTTCCATAATTCTGTAATTTTAGTGCAGAAAGCATGTTTGACAAAAAGTCAAGTAAGTTTGGTAAATGCAACAAATTATGTATTCCTGGAGAAGTTGCACAAAATGAATACGTATATTAAAAGTTCAGTAATTACATTTCCATGGCCAAAATACCTGTTTAACTTCCTTTTCCAGGATTTTTTAAATGTGTGTGGCAAAGGATCCCTCTGACACCTTGCAAAACTAGTATTCTTTAGAATGCACTCACGTAAATACAGTAATTATTAGGTTGGTGCAAAAGTAATTGCAGTTTTGCCATTACTTTCAATGGTAAAATTGCAGTTACTTTTGCACCAACCTAATAACACAATGATAAGTAATCACTTCTCAGAAAGTACTCAAAACACAGAAAAGCTGAAGGCGCTTGGATGCCATCTTCTTTCATGTAAGCTACCTAGGAGAATGGAACAGAAGACTGAGTGGGATACTTAGAAGCAGGCACTCCTGTGCAAATTCCATAAAGGCAAGTATCTAGTATGCAGTGGTTTGTGTGAGTTCAACACAGGTGAATCTAGACAGGTATGAATCCAGCCAGGGAGTTATATTATGACTCTTGTTCATGTAACTTACTTCAAATGGGTAAATCATCAACATGCCTCTTATAAACCTGGATGATAACTCTATCACTCTCCTTCCCCTCTAGTCTTAGTAAGGTCAGTGGGTATTGAGGGAGGGAAAGGAAAAAAGAAAGAAGTCAGACTGCAATTATACCACTGTTGCTTATCGTATAGAGAAGTGAAGATCAGGACTGTTTCTCTGATGCAAATAATCCCAAGATAAAATTAGGAAGGGGAGTTGAGGTGGGGGGAAATTGTGCAGTCAAGCACTTCTAGCAGAGGACCGAAATGTGTTTCAGACAGCTATGAAACCTGCTGAGCTATGACCAAATACCCAACAACCACCGATTTTATTCTCTAGTGAGACTTCATCTCTTATTTCTCCAAAGTACAGTATTAATAAATTGTTCTGGAAAACATCAAAGTTATTTGAAAAGGTCCATAATGGCATATTATTTCTTTATGCAAAATGACTGTTTAACAAGATTGCCTCCTTGAACTTTTCACATGAATAGGAAAGCCAATCTCATTTGCTAATGGAGGCTTTACGGCAGATCCTTTCCTTGCCCTTGTCTCTCTTTACCATTATTTTATGGATAATAATTTACAATTTGTGTAAGCTATGGGGAAAAATACCCTAGAGCATAGGGTGACATTCTCAGAGCTGCCATATGGTGTGGGCATCCCAAAGGTACATTTTAAGGAAGCCAGCCCTGGTGTTGGCAGCTTGAAGGGAGGTGGAGAAGGGCAGGTGATATTTGCCACTGAGGCGAGACCAAGGCTACTTTATTAGCTCCCAGCCTCTGCTCGAGAAATGCCACTCGTAAGACAGTTCACATCGGTTCTTGTTAAGAAGACAATGAATTCCTAAGGAAGGAATTGCACCCTTTGTACCCATGATTTCAGCACAGCGAGGATGATGTGGGTAATTAGGCTGTTGATGCTGCTATTGATTATTCAAGTGAATAGGAGAATAGGCAGGATGAGAGAATGAACAGTGGAAATACCTGAGTGAGAAGAAATGTGCTAGATGAAAGCTTGCACAGCACTCAGACAAAACCCACCCAAGGATGGGCATTGGGCAGGAACCGGCTGCTCTTTCTGGAGTTTGGCCTCCTTAGAAACCACTCTGTTGACATCATAGGAAATGTTAAATGTTCTCTATACGGGGAACTCTTGTGCAATCTTATGTTAGGTGGATGAATTCCCTCTGGGCAGCAAACAAAGATGTTTTCAATTGCTTTTCAGAGGGGAAAGAGAAGGAGGTTGTAGGAGGCAGTCCAGGTTCCCTGGATAGGCAGAGGAAAAACAAAAGGAGAATCAAACTGCATAGGCCATCATAAGACAGGAAAATAGGAGAAGAACGCTAAGAGGTTATGGAACTTAATTTGTTTTCAGAAGTTATGTTATGAGTATTTAAATGATCTTTGGGATATAATTTTGGGGGAAGTAGATAACACAAAAGATTAGTAATTTATTTTGGTTTTGGTTCTTCTAGGCACAAGTACAGAATAACTAAAAACAACATTTGGAGTCAAGGAAGGGTCACACATTTATTAGTTTGTTAAGATTTTCACTGGGATAAGAAAGAGTAATTACTTCTGCTATAAAACTCACTTTTATTCATGAATGAGTACAAAGGTATTGGGGGGAAAAAACAATTTTAATGATGTTGACTCTGACTTTGCCCACATTAGAATAATTGTTATTTAACCTCTCACTTACCAGGCTCCTTGACTCTGTTCAATACAGTCCTTTCCAGCAGAGACCACCTTGTGACTGTGAGGAATTATAGGACTTCTGAGACTTCCTTGGGAAGGAGCCAAAGAGACAGAACATGTTTCTTTGCCACAATTTATTTTAGAGGATTTGATGCTTCTTCGAGATTAGCATGATGTAAGAATGCCAAATCAAAAAAAAAAAAAAAAATCAGAAAGCAAAAGATGTCTTTCCTTCTTCAATCAACCTTTATCCTGTGTCCTTGAATTGAGAATTAAAACAGAAAATGGACAGGCTTAAGAAACCCTGAGTGGTGTGTATGTGTGTGTGCATGTGTGTGTGTACAGCCAGAAGGAACTTTCTAGCAGACAGAAAAGACTGGATGTACCTAATAGTGATGAGGAAATCCATCAAAATGTCTGGTACCATCAAGTGATGATCAAGATGATTGTGTATCTGCATCAAAAAGGCTATTCTCCATGTTAACCAGGTAGATGAAAGTTGACTGAGATTTATTCATCAAAACAACAAAATCACCAGGCATGATTTTTGCATTGTGTTTATCTATTATTATCATCAAAAAGTACCAAATCGCCCATCCTATTGGTCAGAACAATCATCCAAGTTAATTCAAATATTTATTCAGCACCTCCTGTGTGCAAGGCTTTGTAATAACCAACCACTGTGAATAATGTAAAACTAAAGAAGACTTACTTGCTTCTAGTTGCGAAAAACGTATGAATATTCTACCAGATGAGAACTTTAAATTATTATTCCCATGGTGGGACTACCTTGCATTACATGGTAGAGATAGCCCTGAAGAGTTTCTGTGAAAATGGTCACAAACAGGACGACATTTTGAATGTTGTAGAAAAGTCATCACTTTTAACAAAATCATAAGCTGTCTTGTATAAGGTAATGAAAAGGAAAGGCAGAAGAAAGAAAGAGAAAAGAAGAAAAAACGTTTGGGAGTTCTAGTAGGCTGTGACTTGCAATTTTTGAATTTTGTACTTATTTAAATTAGGGCAGTCTTACCACACATTGAAATACCATTTTTTAAACAAACAGCATAATATATCCAAACTTTTTATAGAAAATATGTAACATAAACATTGCCTTTTCACAAATGGCAAAGAGCAAACAATCAAAAATGCCCCCTTACAGTGTTTACCACAAAGACACCTCATAAAAAGCAGAAAAGATTCCTCTCTATGGGAGATAATTTGTAGTGCATGGTGTTGTAAAGAAAATTTCCACTACTTTGCCCATTTAAAGAAAATGCCTTTTGTTCATTATGTTGGTCAGTGCTTTCATCCGGTCCTGTCAACAAGATAAAGACATCAGGATACGTTTACATTCTTGTCTTAAGAAATGATGTTTGTTTAAAAAATATTTTTTCTTATAAAACAAATGTGGAAACATTAAAAATGTAATTTAAATGATCTTTCTTTGCAGTAATCTAATAATGTGGTTCCTTGACATAATGCTAATTTATATTGTTACAGGCTTTAAAAAAGACATAAAGAGCCAGCAAACGTTTATTGGCTTCAGTTGATGTGTGTGTGTGTGTGTGTGTGTGTGTGTATGTATGTATATATATATATATATATATATATATAGTAGTATACAGATATGAAGGTTCATGAAAAAGTTTTAATGGGAAAAAATATTAGAATGCTTTCTTTTCATTTATTCTGATGGGCTGTGAAGGTCAAAGAGAGATCAATCCACAGAGGCCAGTAAAGTTAGGAGTAATTTAATTAGGGTTGTCTTGATCTGAAATATCATCTAATCCACTTATTGCTAGTGGGGAAATATGCGTATCTCTATTTGTCAAAAGTGATTATGTACTTTTATAACCTGCAAAGAATTATACCACAAACTCCATGAAGAAGACAGATATGTAGAAAAATTAAACTGTCCATATCTATTGTCACGCTCAGTATTTCTTAAAATAATAATGACATATTTTCTTTCTCTAAAAAACTATATATCCTAACAACCACAAAAGGTCAGTGAAGAAGCGTTTAAGTACCTTCCCTTGCTACTTAAAGGAAGGCAACTTATCACATCCACACAGATGATATTGTGTGGTCTTTGGGTCTCTCCAGGTAGGTTAAATTTCAGTGTTGTATCACTTGCTGTTGTCATAGGAACCACGATGTAGGAGAGAGGCCAACGTGATTCACCATCCCCAATGACCCTACCCAGGGCAATTCAAGAGATGAGAACTTATATCAATGAAATTTACAGGATGCACGGCTGAATGGAGAACTTGGGGTTCCCCCGAAGCTTGCTGGTGCACCGTAGCAATAAGGCAAAGCAAAGCTCTCGTTTGCCATGTCCACAGGACCAAATGTGAGTGGCAGCCCCAAAGGACTGTGATAGTCACCTGGGTGTCTCAGCCCTGAGGCTATGCAAATATGGTGGACCAAATGCATCTGCCTGTTACTCCATCTGCGAGTCCCAAACGCTACTGGTAGCTGGGCACTGTGAAATGGCTTCTTCTTTATGCTTCTGACAGAAGCCCTTATAATTTTTTCCCCTCAGCTTTCGTTGTAGACACCAAATCCACAGAGAAGCTGATAAGAGAAATTATAATTAACAATTAATAAATAAGGCTCCTTCGCAAGGAAAATCCCTTATTCCCAAAGGCTTCTAGATGCTTTAGTGACTAATTGCAGAAGCAGTTCTGTCACCTGTGACCTTACATTGAGACCTCTCATTATAAGGAAGGCTTCACAAAGTTAGTCAATTTGTTCCAGGAAAATAGAGTTTATGTAAAAATCCTGATTCTGCCTGTAAGAGTTTTCAAAGTGCAGGTATACGTTGCCTAGAGTTCAACTCCAAATGAGGTTGGAGGTTTTTATTAAATTATCTCCATTTTATTGTTTTCCTAAAATTTGGAAGCCTCTAACTGAATATAACATTAGCCTTACTTTGTTTGTTTATATTTGTTTTTCATTTTTTCGAGCCCTATGTGAGCAGAAAGGAAATGAGGAATGGGAAACGAGGTTTGGGTTTATTGAATAACAACCCTCGTTTGTTTTTTGTTTTTTTTTGTTTTGAGACAGTCTCACTCTGTCACCCAGGCTGGAGTGCAGTGGTACAATATTGGCTCACTGCAACCTCCACCTCCTGGGTTCAAGTGATTCTCCTGCCTCAGCCTCCCAAGTAGGTGGGATTACAGGTGGCCACCACCACGCCCAGTTAATTTTTGTATTTTTAATAGAGATGGGATTCTGCCATATTGGCCAGGCTGGTTTCAGACTCCCAACCTCAGGTGATCCACCCGCCTCGGCCTCCCAAAGTGCTGGGATTACAGGCATGAGCCACAACGCCCAGTCTGAACAACAACAAACAACCTTCTGAATGGATCTCACCAGAGACTTTTCTGACAGGTTGGAAGTATGGTCTAACTTCTTGAAATCTGCATTTCTTTCACAGTCCTGAGACCCAAAAGGCCAAGGTTTGTAAAAATTTAGAAATCTTGTAAAGATGTAGAACTTAAGAAAGAAGAAATGAACAAAGAAGACAGCATTTAAATGGCAACAAAGAAGAGAAGCTGTTAAGCATTTCCCATGATTGGCTTCAAATGGAGCAACCAGAGCTGAACAGAACCTGGGGGTTTCATGTTGAGTTCCAGATTGCCATATGGGTTCAGATGCAAGTTAAAGTCAATGAGTTGGCTACTTTTCAAATCAGATACGTGACAATTTGGTAGGAACACAGGGGTGGGTTTAAAAAATAGACTTTAATTAAAGATCACCGCATGTTTTCCACAGCTTTCCCGTGTTTAGGATTGGCAAGCCCACGATGAGTCCACACTAATGACCGTGGACAGAAAGAAAAACACTTGTTTCTCATGTTTTTATAACACTATTTATAGACTTCTCTTAGGGTGCTTATAATTTTATGGTAAAAAGATTTTGCGATTTGGCATCTAACAGACCCGGCTTTAAATCTCAGGCCTCTGTTTACTGTGGGACATAGTCAAGCTGTTTAACATCTAAGCATCCTTGGTGTTCCCGTTACCTATTGCTGCACAACAAAGAAACCACACCAAAACCTAGAGATAAGACAACAACTATTTCATTATGCTCCTGGATTCTGAAGATCAGGAATTCAGTCAGGCCACAGAGAGGATGGCTTGTCTCTGCCTTGTAGTGTCTGCGGTCTCAGTTGGAAAGAGGAAATATACAAGGGGTTGGAATCGCCTGCAGGCTTTATCTCTCATGTGTCTGGCACCCGGGTTGGGTTGAATTCAAAGGAAGGCTAGCTCAGCTAGCCCTGTCACCCGCAGCATCTAGAGATGCCCAGGCTCCCTCACACCATGACAGCCTCAAGGCATCCAACCTCTCCCATGACGTTCAGGGTTCTAGGAGCAAATGGCCTAACGACCAACATAGAAGATGCATGGTCTTTTAAGACACCCTGGTGTTCACTTAGTGTGACATATGCTGTACTTTGCTGATATGCTGTACCCTATTGATCAAAGCAGTCAAAAACCTGCCCAGAAGCAACGGGAGAGAATACAGACTCCACTTCTTAAAGGGAGTATCAAAAAAATGTGTGGCCAAGTTTTAAAAGCATCAATACGACAACCTTATAGGAATGCTGTGAGAATTAAATAGAAAAAAATCCGTAAAACACTATTGTAGGGCCAGGGCACATGGGAGGCACACTCAGCTAAACATTTACTGGTCTGTTGTCAGTTACAGGCCTCAGATTATAAATTAATGTACTTTTGGGAATCTTATAGGGGGCAATAATCCCTAAGGTAGTTTATGAAGGAATATTGTTTATGCCCCAAAGCACTTAAAGAAGGTGCTTTGGAATTGCTGACAAATTATAATTTGGACATTGATATTGATAAATGTGCCAAAGCAATGATTTAATCTCATGAATATATAACTGCACAATTCTCTTCTAAAGCACTGGACTCTCTTATTGTTGCTTATCAGCATCATTTACTTAGAGTCTTGAGATCACAACTTTTCCTTACGTTTTTTTGGTTGTCGTTGTTAAATCCACACTGCCTGACATGGTGCAAACCAATGAAAGGAGAGGTTAGACATGGGAATGTTGCCGGCCAAAATGAGTTTGCACAGCTGTGAGCAATAAAATACAGCCGCCATGGCAACCCTCTCCTGCGTCCCGATAACACATCTGAAATGAGGTTATTAGAATTATTAATTCACATTAGTGGCTATTAAAATTACTACCTGCAGATCTGCCATCTGAAAACCTTTTTTGTGTGTGTCAGAAGAAGTCCCTGTTTCCAAAGGGATCTGGATACTTAAATAGATGCAATCTATTGTGCGTAGGCATTCGAGGAAGACCAGCAGATAATAAAGCTCATGGTGAGACTGGGATAGCCATCTTGGGAAGCAAAAAAAAAAAAAAGAAAAAAAGCAAATGTAACGCTTTGTTCTTGTGCTGATGGCAAAAGACCAACCAGACTCTGATGGTAGAAATGGTAACTGGACACCCCCGTATTCCCTGGAAGGTATTACTTAAAATCCAACCCAGTGTGGGCTGTTCCATGAAATTCTAAGTGGCCTGTAAAATATTCTACCTTTGTGAGACATAAACAAAATCAGGAGAAATCAGCCAAAAATGGAAGCCATTTGTAAGGAGGTTGTGGGGATTCTCAGAGAGCCCATGGAGACTTGGCTAACTCCCTTCCTTCCATCCCGCATTAACTCAACTCCAAAAGCAGATGCCTGCTGTTTTCAGCAAAAGAAGAAACCCTATTATAAAGAGGCCATGGTAGGAATTAATCAGGGGAGGCAGCTACACAGCTGAGAAAGAACATTTTATTTATGGAAATGAGCAGGAAAACACACACATACATAAGGGAAAGAAAACATATAGGTATAGACAAGTAACTACGGCAGTGAGGCCAGAGTCGCCTCTCCTTCCTCCAGCCTACCAGTGCAGTGTGTGGGTGGGGAGTGGGCATCCTCCAGAGCATTTTCTTGGGGACAACAGTCCCCCCATTTGTCTGCAGCAGGAAGGAACCTGATCTGCCACATACAGGGTCAAAGAAATAGGATGCACGTGTAAGAGGATCACTGCTCATTTTGAATTTTATTCATGTGAGTAAGAGGAGGACACTCCACATTTCTGCCTTTTTAAGCCAACTCCTCTGACTTCTTTACCCACTCAAAAGCAGTCTGCCATGGGCCCAGGCATACTGGTCACCAGCCACCAGTCCCAGCTTTCCTGCACACTGCCAAAAAAAAAGGGAGTATTTTATCACCTCTGAGCAAAGCACCAGTTACCGATTGCCAGGGTTCTAGCTAGCCTGTGCTGAGTCTGGCAGAAGCAGGTGAGGGAGTTGAGATGACCACGTAGAGCCCTGCTGTGCTATGGCCATCTCCAGCGACCTCATTCCCAACCAGAACTTCACACACACCATCCGCGGAGGACTTGGGTGTCGCTTCCAAGTTCTCAGGGCAGGCTGAGTCATACTGTTCAGAAGTCAGGAATGCCGAAATTGCTGGGACATTCCTATGGTTTGTGGGAAGACTTGATAATATATTTGAAATCAAGTGTGGCTTAGAAAACCAGAAGGTATGTTTGCCCAAAGAGGTCACACACAGAGACCTTCCCAAATAGGAGATGATCCCCAGGAAATCGTTACCTCCCACCCAAAGAGAAGAGTCTCCATGAGATTTTCTAGGAATAGATGCCAGATCTTTCTTCTCTGCAGAGTATGTGGCCCTATAATTCAACTCCATTTAAAATTCCACTCCACCCAGTAATTAGCTATTGAGTACTTTCTTCATCCCAGTCCGATGCTACCTGTCATGGAGGAAAACAAAATGTTTAATAAATGGCAATTGTTTTTAGTATTTTGAAATCATAATCCCTTAAAATCCTTACCTCCTGGCAAAAATGCCACACCTCTTATGGAACAACATTAAAAAAGATTTTTGAGAGGATTAGCTGCTGAAATATTTGGGCATTAAGATGACTCGATCCTTCATTTGGCTTAATTTTCAAAGTTATCTGGCTTTCTTAATGACTTAAAAATAATGATTTTTTTTTTTTTTTTACTGCTTACAAAGTAATTCAAATTTAAAATAAGGCCACAGCGTGAAAGTAGAAAATGAACACTATTCAAGAAGTCACCACTTGTCAGAACCCCCTCGAGTCTTTTTCCCTGTACGTATATGGAGAAGGTGACAGAGAAAAGGGAGTGGTGGTTAATGGAGGTAAACAGATTTACTTCTCTTGATGATCTTTGAATCTTGCTTTTCTCTCTGGATCAGTATCTGTGACATTTATTTAGATTCCAGCATCCCCAGGCCCCCACCATAAGACCCAAATTGTTTTTTTCTTGAATTTCAGAAATGTTTGATGCAGCTTCAACAATAGATTTGTGCATCTGTGCCTCTTGAAGCTGTCTATTATGTTCACTTCTAGATTATTGATCATTTTATTTATCAATTCCTGCTTGTATGAACCTCTAGTCCTAGTACACAAATCAGAATCAGGAGCTTCCCTTCCTATGGAATCTTCTTGCATCGATTCTGCCTTTAGCTGCTGATAAGAATAGGATAGGGGTTGCCTTTGTTTCTCCAGGAAAAAGGAGAGGTGGCCCTGGCCATCTGGGTGTCATTTACTCCAAACATTTACCTCTGGTTTCCTAGATATTTCCTTCCTTCCTTCCTTCCTTCCTTCCTTCCTTCCTTCCTTCCTTCCTTCCTTCCTTCCTTCCTTCCTTTCTTTCTTTCTTTCTTTCTTTCTTTCTTTCTTTCTTTCTTTCTTTCTTTCTTTCTTTCTTTCTTTCTTTCTTTCTTTCTTTTTCTTTCCCTCTCTCTTTCTCTCTCTCTTTCTTCTTTCTCTCTCTCTCTCTCTCTTCTCCCTCTCTTTCTTTATATTGAGGGGGCAGAGGGAGCTGAGTCTCATTCTGTCACCCAGGCTGGAGAGCAGTGGTGTCATCTTGGCTCACTGCAACTTCTGCCTCCCAGATTCAAGTGATTCTCCTGCCTCAGCCTCCAGAGTAGCTGGGACTACAGGCGCATGTCACCGCGCCCGACTAATTTTCGTATTTTTAGTAAAGACGGGGTTTCACCATATTGGCCAGGTTGATCTCGAACTCCTGAACTCAAGTGATCCACCTGCCTCGGCCTCCCTAAGTGCTGGGATTGCAGGTGTGAGCCACTGCGCCCGGCCTCCCTCATTTTTTTGGAGTGTTTGTCTATTTCTCCTCATCCTCTCTTCCTCTGTCACACTGTTTTCACCACTTCCTCTGTACTTTCAAAATCAGCCCTCTGTTTGTCTTGTCCAAATCTTGTCTCCCTTCTATTCTGCCTTCCCTGCAGTTATTTGTAAAGTTTCATTCGTGTTGACATGTGAAAATTCTGACTTTTGTCCTATGTTGTATTCATGAGCTCTCCTTATCCTCCCCATTCTCTCCTTATTATAATCACCAAAGATTTATTCCTTTAATTTATAAAAAGCAGATTCTACAAGCCTCATGAATCAACTGAATGCTCTGGAAGGTACACAGGTGTAGAGGCACTGAAAACAAAATCTGGATGATGCAGCCGTCTGCTCAACTCCCAGGTAATCATGCTCATGTTCTTCATGTTTTCACCTCCAGTGAAATTTGGCCTTGAAGACATTTCTTCTACATTTGTGGAGTAAATGGAGTCATCCCTTGGGTATAGAAATCCCCTCTGCCCTCGATTTCCTAGACACATCCTCCCCCAAGTCTTGACTTTTAAATGTTTCTCCTCATACATCAAATAACCAACCTAAAAATGAACCCTGTTTGTTTCCTTTTTAAGACACCTTCTTTCCCTTCCTGACTGTCAATAACACCTCCCCGCCTCCCAAACTTGGGGACTTGTAATCATCTATTATTCCTCCATTTCCTCCTCTGGCCACAGTCATTCCCACGGGACCCTCACTCCACTTCCTGAACAGAAATCTTACAAACCGAGTGCTTTCTTTCTCACTTCCACTGTGTCTCTAGTTTAGGCTGAAATAATTTCCTGCTGAACCTGGATAGGACTCCAACTTCCTCCTCCTAACTCTCCTGCTTATCTCTTCTCATTCTTAGGAATCTAAAAGGCTTAATATCAAAATTATTTTCTTTTCTCAGCCCCTGCCATACTCTTCATCCCCTCAGATGTATTCCATTCATATGGGCTTTTTTTTCTTTTTGATTTCCAGATGGATTTTTCATCTTTCAATATAAAATTCAGTGTTTCACAATATTTGTATGACCCTCCTTTTATATAAAATGCTTTATATCACAGTATCTGGGTAACCTACCTTTTTATCTCATCTTCTGCTATTCTTTATCCTCCATTCCCACTCTGCTATTATCAACTGGCTCTCACAGACCTCCCATGATGGTGTCTTTAACTTCAAGATTCATTTCATTTTAATGCCTTTTTTTTTTTTTTTTTTTGAGATGGAGTCTTTGTCTGTCACCCAGGCTGGAATGCAGTGGGACGATCTTGGCTCACTGCAACCTCCACCTCCAGGGTTCATGCCATTCTCCTACCTCAGCTCCCGAGTAGCTGGGGCTACAGGTGCCTGCCACCACACCAGGCTAATTTATTTATATATATATATATATATATATATATATATATATATTTTTTTTTTTTTTAGTAGAGACGGGGTTTCACCATGTTAGCCAGGATGGTCTCCATCTCCTGACCTCGTGATCTGCCCGCTTCGGCCTCCCGAAGTGCTGGGATTACAGGCGTGAGCCATCGCGCCTGGCCCATTTTAATGCATTTTAACTTAAAGCTTGAGCACTACGTTGTACAGATCCTGTGCAATATACATCCCCTTCCGGAACAGTTTGCTTACAAATAACAAAGAAAGATGCATTGGACTTTGTGGCTACACAGCAGATGATTTCTAAACACTTCTTGTTTTGAATCACAACAAGCCTGGCCACAAGACATCATGGTTACAATTGCGTTAAGAATACTTTATGACCTTGGACATGAAATGGGAAGTAGGACAGCCCTAGAATAGCCTTGAGGAAATGTTGTGTTCTGGAAACTGCTGTGGGGAAAACATGAAACATTTCCTAAGACCCAGGTAAAAGCAGAAACAAGAGAAAATCTGTCTCAGCTGTTTCCCAGGGAGTTTTCATGCACTGAAAACCATGAGTGTCTCTGTGCTCACTTAATGGAGAAGGTGCTTGGAGACCTTGGGATAATTTGTCTAACTTTGATGGAGTTGGATTGGTGCCTGATTTAAGCATGAGGACTGTGGGCCTGGCAGCCTGCTTTCTGAATTCTCTCCCTTGGTCTTGGATATTGTCTTGGTGGTGTTTGCAATAACACTTCAGCTGGAAGATCCTTTTGGATCCTATAACTACAAAACCCAGTCTAACTTTAAAACTCTTGTATTCATAATAATCAATATGGTGCATTGACTTTCTCCCCAACTCTTAGGTATTATCGTGTACTTTAATGCAAAGATGCATCAAAATGGCTGATGCTGTACATCCATCACAATTTCATGCTCTTGTTTTAAATGTGACTTCCTGGAAGAGACTGTTGGAATGCTGCCCCACGCTGGTCCCCCTCAGACCACTCTTGGGAACTCTGTCACAGTCGCCTGAGCAGTTTCACCTCTTGGATTTTAATCCATATTAGCAAAATCTAAATGAGATTTTTTTCATTGAGCTAATTTCAGTTTCTTCCCGAAGATAGGCAGGAAAAGCAGCATGAGGTTTTGCCAGCTGCAGCTTCAGCGGTTTGATGGAAGGATGCAAGCTCACTCTTTATCTCTTTATGGATCACAAAGGCCTGGACTAATTAGTACTTATTAGAAAGCCAATTAGAAATACATTTTATTTCTCCATGTGGTGTAAATGGAGCATGCCGAGGCCGGTTGTGGACGGAGATGTAGTCTACAGTACTATTACAGACGTGGGGCCTGCAGAGCTCCACATGTACAGTCAGGAATGTTCACCAGATAGCTCTGGGAGCATAAGATTCTCTTTCTGTAATGTTAACAGGATCCAACGCTATGCAAGTGCTAGTATCTACATGCTTTGGACAATGAATACCTTTTCCTAATTTTGATCTACTATTCCTTCTATATTTGATCTAATTTCTTTTCTATTGCATTTCCTTTTCATTCTCATTTTCTTCATTCTCAACCTGGTACATTCTGGATTTTATTTAATTGATGATAGACACCAATACTTATACATATGCATCATCTATTTTTGAGAAGCCTCCATCTTCTTCTCTAAGAGTCTCCCTATTGAGTTATCCAAAAGTGCACAATTAAGGTTGATATATCTCCCCTACCCCTTTAGACATTCCATCCTATACTGAAGTTGGCTCCTAATTCTTTTCTAAGGAGTCTGCTGACAATTAACTTAGCTGATGAATGCAAAAAATTTAGGTGCATATTCCTCTACAAATTTTCCATTTACCCAATAGATATTAGAATGCTAATGACTATTAAATATACAATTTATTATATATCCTAAGTACGCATGTATGTATCCATCCATCTGTCCATGCATCATCCATCCATCATCCATCCATCCACCATCTATATCCATTCATCCTTCCATCCATCATTCATCCATCCATTCATCCACCAACCATCCATCCATCCATCCGCCATCCATCCATCCATCCATCCATCCATCCATCATCCATCCATGCATCCTTTATCCATCTATCCATCATCTATCCAACTAGCCACTATCCATTTTTCTCTCCTATATACAAATTGTAATAGCAACCCATCTGCTAATTTGGCTTGGGAGATTGAGAGTGAGATGGCCTTTCCTGTGAAATGCTTTCTTTTGATTCAGACTCAAGTATGTAAGTCATTTCTGGCCCTCCACACATGACAGGAATCTGCAGGCATTTACATATGTGCCACCTCTCTCATTATTAGACTAAATTCTTCTTAATAGCCAGCACTGTGCCCATTTTGAAATGGTTATCATAAGCTCAGTAATCTCCATGCGGACAAAAGATAGTTGCTAATTGCCCAAAGTACTTGCTCAGGAACTCAGTTCTGTCCCACTGTTACTGCTGAGCTGACTAAGCCATCTGCTCACCTACTTTTTTATATTGTACAGTTTGGGGCCTCCCCTGAGTTATTCTGAAAGCCACCACTGCAACTCTCTGAATTGCTTTCACTGCTCATATTCTGTATTGCTTTGTCTTATTTTAGAATCTTACATCGTTAGCCTTCACCTGCCTGTGAGCTTACACAAAATTGGCCTGGTTTTCTGGGTCCCCGCTTATGGTTATTCAAAATCAAAAGAAACCTTTAGCATAGAAAAGTCTAATAAAGACTACATTTACATTTTTTCCTGTAATATGGCTCCCTTAGTGTGTGTGTGTGCAGTAGGGCAGAATTTCAAGGCTTGTGACTCTAAACAAAAATGCCCAAGAAATTTCATTACCGATAAAGTACACAGTAAACAAATGTCCAGAGAAAGGGAACATTCCTTATGCTCCTAACATTGCCTTCAATGCGCTGGCTACTTGGGTGACATTTACACTATTATTTTCTTCCAGTTTTTCCACAAGATTTGCTTCATTCCCTCTTTTAATAGGCATCTCCCTGATATCAATTTGTTATAAGTAGAGCTCCATTACACATTTCTTTCTGTAAAAGGAGCCAAGTGAATACAGGGAACCTCATATGTCCCTAAAATCAACTCTTCCTTTCCATTCCAGAGCATTATGATGTGCTTTTATCCCTTGTATATGTCTTCCTTTTAGACAACTAAGGTTTTGTGTCCATCCTGTGTTGATTCATGAGTCTTTGATTCATTGTAAGAAAAAAACCTGGACTAGATTTTTTAATATAATTTCAACTTCTATTTAGATTCAGGGCATACATGTGCAGGTTTGTTGCATGGGTGTACTGTGTGATGCTGAGATTTGGAAGATGAATGATTCCATCACTCACCCAATAGTTGGCTTTTCAACCTTTGTCTCCCTCCCTCCCTCCCTTCTTTAGAAGTCCCTAGTGTCTATTGTTTCCATCTTTATGTCCATGAGTACCCAATTTTTAGCTCCCACTTATACATGAGAACATGCAGTGTTTTGTTTTCTGTTCCTCAGTTAATTTACTTGAGATAATGGCCCCCAGCTGCATTAGTGTTGCTGCAAAGGTCATTATTTCATTCATTTTTCTGACTGTGTAGTATTCCATGGTGTATATGCACCACATTTTCTTTATCTGATCCACTGTTGATGGACACCTAGCTTGATTCCACGTCTTTGATACTGTGAATAGTGCTGCAGTGAGCATATAAGTGCAGGTTTCTTTTTGGTCAAATGATTTATTTTATTGTGGATATATAGCCAGTAATGGGATTGCTGGGTTGAATGGCAGGTCTGTTTTAAGTTCTTTGAGAAGTCTTCAAATTGCTCTCCACAGTGGCTGAACTAATTTACATTCCTGCCAGCAGTATATAAACATTCCTTTGGCTCTGCAGCCTCACCAGTATCAGAATAGTCATTCTGGCTGGTGTGAGATTGTATCTCATTGTGGTTTTGATTTGCATTTCTCTGATGGTAAGTAATGTTGAACATTTTTCCATGTTTGTTAGTGTTTGTATGTCTTCTTTTGAAAAGTGTCTGTTCATGCCTTTTGCCTCCTTTTTATGGGGTTATTTGTTTATTTGTTTGTTAGTTTTTTTCTGTCACCCAGGCTGGAGTGATCACAGCTCACTGCAGCCTTGTACCTCTGGGCTCAAACAAGCCTCCCATCTCAGTCTCCTGAGTAGCTGGGACTACAGGTGCCTGCCACTCCATCTGGCTAATTTTTTATTTTTTGTAAAGACAGTGTCTCACCATGTTGCACAGGCTGGTCTCAAACTCCTGGCCTCAAGCAATCTTCCTGCCTCAGCATTCCAGAGCACTGAAATTACAGGTGTAAGCCACCACACCTGGCTTGGGACTAGATTTTTGAGTCACTCCTGAACCAAGGATGTTTTTAGCATTCCCCTAGTCTCAAAATCCTGTAGAGAATGTTCCAATAGAATCTAGGTGTGTTTGCCACAGATCAAAAGTGCAATTCTTTCTGTTCTGAAAGATTCCAAGGCCTTTCAGCATTGAAATGCTCAACAGTAAGGTCCCCAAGTGTACAACATATTTCACGTCATCCTTGAGCATTGGATATTATTCATTCATTATGATTTTATTCCCAGTCAGGTTCCTTGTTGTCATATAGTTTGCTGATGCTACACTTTCCACACATATTTCTTTTCTTTTTTGAGATGGAGTCTCGCTCTGTCGCCCAGGCTGGAGTGTATGGCATGATCTCGGCTCACTGCAACTTCTGCCTCCCGGGTTCAAGCAATTCTCCTGCCTCAGCCTCCTGAGTAGCTGGGATTACAGGGGTGCACCACCATACCTGGCTAATTTTTGTATTTTTAGTAGAGACAGGGTTTCACCATGTTGGCCAGGCTGGTCTCGAACTCCTGACCTCAAGCAATCCGCCTGCCTCAGCTTCCCAAAGTGCTGGGATTACAGGCGTGAGCCACCGTGTCTGGCCCCCACACATATTTATCCAGCCACATCTTCAGCTTCTGTCTAGTAGGTTAAACTCCCTTCTACCTCCATTTTAGTCACTTCTGTGTCTATACAGTTGACTCTGTTTCCTATCCCTCATGCTTCAATAAAGATCTGCAAATGTAATGCCTCTTCTCTTCTCACTACCCCTGTGGGGAGACTGCAGCGGCGTCCCAGGATTTGGGAGCTCTTCCAGGAGGCTACCTGGACCACAGCGGTTCACGTTACCTCTGCTGTCTGGGTGAGAGGTAGCTCCTGAGAGAACTCTGGCACTCACATTTGCACAGATTGCCTGAAAGCAGGGGTGGGTTGTTAGAGACGTGTACAGCCTCCTGGAAACGGGTGCACTATCATTTTCTGAGTAACTAAAAATGTATTTTTGTTATTTATCAAATATCTAGGGCATGATTTAAATGTCTCCAGTTATAGGTTTGCTATCAAGAAGTTATGCATGTATGTCAATGCATTTTTAAAATGTTAATGGATGTACACTCTTTAGAATTTGAAAATGCTAAGGAAAGGAGGTAATATCTCAGAAAGATCACTCTGAGTTGTTCTTCCTGTCATCACTTCCTTCCTCACATGCCTGTTCTCTTCTGACCATGGCCAACAGAAGTTCAGCTTTGCCTGCCACACGGAGTCACAAACACCACTTCCCTGTAGATACCATGTTAAACATGTGAGTCTGAAACAATTAATGATAAAATCTTCCCTAAATGTGCATGGTGTTGGTGTGCAGTTGTGCAACTTATCTGGAGCTATTTCTCCTTCCTCCCCTAAAAATAATTTTAAAAAACTTATTCCAGCTTTCGTTTGTCATACACTTTCACAATTTCACCCCTCCCTACCCCCATCAGTTCAGTAATTTACAACAAAACCTTCTTCCTGTCCATCCAGCTGGATTACCTCTGGTGAATGCAATTACTCAGTAACATGCTAACAGCTTTTCTCCTTGGCCTCCTTATCAGTATTACTGCCAAGTCAACCCTCCTCTTACCATCCAGAATATGTCAGAAACTTTTCTACTTCTAAAGCTTACTCTATACCCTCTCAGCTGTGGAATCTGAATCACAACTAAAATGTTCGTGATTCATTGGCAGGTTTTAACATCGAAAGTTCCCACGGCGGATGTGCCAGTGCGGGCGGCCGCTGACTTCTCCCTTGAACCTCGTCCTAATGATGAATCAGCTTTCAGCTGCCTTGTGATGGGCTCTCTTCCTTCTCGTTTATCCTTCACTGAGCTGCTCTTCCCTCGGTCAGCCAGTTTCTCCCTCTGAAAACTTAGAGGAATTAACTGACTAATTCAACTCACACCAGAGACTTCAACTTCTGAAATCAAATGTTTTCCCATCCTTTTTAGTTCTCCTTTTTTCTTCAAGCAGTACTTACCCTCCTGGGCTCTCTGGTACATGTTTTTCCTGGCATTTACTGGCTTATCCTGATAATAGCAGCAGCACCCATTCTGTTGGTGTCTGCACTCTTTCATGACATTCTTTGCAAGCCCCGACCTCTCTGTGACTCTCCTGCAACCTTCTCTTACTCAGCCCACCATGAGTCTCTGCACTTGTTGTAGGAGCATTCCCTCTCTTTCCCTCTTCCTTGTAGAGAGTGGCCATCCAGGCTCAGCCCAAGCCCCTCTCAGATGTGGAGAAACTTGCGCAGAAGTATAAAACCTCAATGTCATATCTGGACTTTGGAGGGAATGATATTTCTCATCCATCCAGAATCATTCACTTCTAAAATGGGCAGAGAAACTAAAAAGTAGTAAATATGAGTGACAGAAATATTCAGGATAAAACAAAAATAAAATCCCATAAATACTACTTTAGAATGGGGGAGCAGAGTAGCAGTGAGCTGAGAACCATCTTTCTTCAGGAGAATGGGCAGGCCAGTGCTCTAACCACCTTCCTGCCTTCGCCCTCACAGATGCTGGAATCTGCTGGCCACGGACTAAGGCACTTCCCCTAGTTTCTTTCTGACAAATTTTTGCATTGCCAGTTATTTGTTTTTTCTTTTTCTTTTCTTTTCTTTTTTTTATTTTTATTTTTTGAGATGGAGTTTTGCCCTTGTCGCCCAGGCTAGGGTGCAGTGGAACGATCTCGGCTCACTGCAACTTCTGCCTCCTGAGTTCAAGCAATTCTCCTGTCTCAGCCTCCCAAGTAGCTGGGATTACAGGCGCCCACCAACACGCCCAGCTAATTTTTGTATTTTTAGTAGACACGGGGCTTTACCATGTTGGCCAGGCTGATCTCGAACTCCTGACCTCAGATGATCTGCCTACCTCAGCCTCCCAAGCATTGCCGGTTCTTTAAATGAGGGTGACTATGAGTGTCTGCCTCCACCACTACTCACAATAACAAAGACATGGAATCAACCCAAATGCCCATCAATGATAAACCGGATAAAGAAAATGTAGTACATACACACCATGGAAACTATGCAGCCATAAAAAGAAATGAGATCATGTCCTTTGCAGAGACATGGATGAAGCTGGAAGCCATTATCCTCAGCAAACTAATGCAGGAACAGAAAACCTAACACCGCATGTTCTCACTTATAAGTGGGAGTTGAGCAATGAGAACACATGAAGGGGAATAACACACACTGGGACCTGTCAGGGGGAGGGTGGGGGAAAGGAGAGCATTAGGAAAAATAGCTAATGCATGAGGGGCTTAATACCTAGGTGATGGGTTGATAGGTGCAGCAAATCACCATGACACACGTTTACCTATGTCACAAACCTGCACATCCCTGGAACTTTTAAAAAAAAAGAAAAAGAAAAAGAGTATCTGCCTCCTCAGGGCATTAGAGGACACCCCAGAGACATGAGGAGAAGGCAGCATGGCAACCAAGAGACTGGCTTTCTGCCTCTCCTCCCACCAACAGCTGCCTGTTTTCCATCTCAGAACAGTCATCTCATGGATGTTACCCAAAACTCAGTAAATCAAAAACTAAGTATGTCAAGTGAACCCTAAAGCCAGCTCGCTTTCTAGCCATCATTCCCTCCTCTGCTCATGGTACCACCGTTCTCCAGTTGGGATTACTCTGTCTTCCTTATCCTTGATACTCAGTTATTCAGTTCATCTCTGCTGTTTTGATTCCTCTTCCCCTTTGATCACTTCATCTCTTGCCATCCTAGATCAAGGTCTTATTAACCAACTTTTAAATCACCACGCCGATCTTGCCAATGCAAATCTCTGTACCTAGCATGTCCTCACTCCTGCCTTTATTGCTTAGGTCATCAGACTAACCCTCCCTAAATATTGCTCTTACACATGCCGTCTTGCTCAAGGACACATCACAGCTCCATTTTATTCATTCTACCAAAAGCAAACTACTCTTTCTTTTATTTATTTATTTTATTTTATTTTTTATTTTTTTAGAGTCAGGATTTCACTCCATCACCCAGATTGAAGTACAGTGGTACAATCATGGCTCACTGCAGCTTCCAACTCCTTGGCTTAAATGATCCTCTTGCATCAACCCCCTGAGTAGCTGGGACTACAGGTGTGCACCACCAACTTTGGATAATTTAAAATAATTTTTGGTAGAGTCAGGGTGTCACTATGTTGCCCAGGCTGGTCTTGAACTTCTGAGCTCAACCAAAATTCTGGCCTTGGCCTCCCAAAGTGATGGGATTATAGGCATGAGTCACCACGCCTGGCTGCAAACGATTCTTCCTGAATGCCAAGGTGTATAGTTTTATTTCCATCAGTCTTTGTGTTTTCTCTTTCAAGGCTACTTTCTCAGAGGTATACAGGTGCATGATTGTTCTGATTCCTTTGCTCTTTTAAGTATTATGCAATGTTCTTTTTGTTTTCTATTAATGTTTCTGTTTAAATTCTAATTTGTCTGATAATATTACCAAACTAAGTTTCTTTTGGTAAATATCCTCATGGTTTATCTTCTTTCTTCTCTTCATCCTTAATCTTTCTGTTTAGCTTTAAGTGGTCTATCTTAAGCAACATATACCTAGATTTGTATTCTATTATCCAATCTATCCAATCTAATAATCCCTCTCTCTCTCTCAATAGATATGTTTAATTAGCTACATTTATTAAGATCAACCTTATATTTGGACTAATTTTTACCATCCTTTTTGACTTTTTTTACACCTTTGCCTTTTCCTCTGATGAAATATTTCCACATTTCCGTTTGTATGTTTTTGTTTCTCTGTGGTTTTGATGATTGTAGGTTGTGCTTGTGGTCTTTTAGTGACAACACTGAATTTTTTTTAAAAAATTTCATATTTTATCTTTTAATACCTATATCCTCCTCTATATCTGTATCTATATCTATATCTATCTATATATATACAGAGAGAGAAATTACAAGACATGGGAGATAGTTTATGAGCACCAGCATATATCTAATGAGAGCTCCAGGAGAAGAGAGGGGAGGGATGGGCAGGAAAAAAGAGTGACATGAATATTGTACCTAGATGGAATGTGGATTCTGTGTGCCTATAAAAAGAGATAAAAACAAATCCGTACCTATTCACTTCATAGTAAACCTGCAGATATCAAAGATAGAGTACATTCAAAATCCCAGGACACAGAAAAGATAGATTATCTGAAACAGAATGGCTGTTAACCAAAAAGCTGAAGGACAGTAATGTGATTTTCAAAACCAGCCAAAGTATAATTCAAGAGTGAGATTAAAATAAAGACATTTAAAAACACATAAAAACTAAGAACTGTAGTAAAAAAATAATGCACTATGGGGAAGAATAAATGCAATGAATAAGATAAAAGCAATTATAAAATGGAATTTGATTAAAGGACAGTTTTTTGTTTTTTTGTTTTTTTGGTTTTTTTTTTTTTACCATGAAGTGACTTTAAAAAGTACAAAGCAGAATTTAAACAAGAACTGTAAAATAAGAAGAAGGGGTCATTCTTCAGTGGGTTGTTAAACCATACTGACTGACATGTTTGTCATGGTCAAGAGGAGGATATAAGTACTATAAATATACATATATGTATACACACACACATAGAGAGAGAGACAGAGAGAGAGAGAGAAAGAGACAGACAGACAGAGAGGTTCCTGCTTTGTTGTCCCAGCTAGAGTGCAGTGGTGTAATCATAACTCACTGCACCCTTGAACACTTGAGCTCAAGTGGCCCTTCTATGTCAGCCTCCTGAGCAGATAGAGCTACAGGCACACCACCATGACCAGCTAATTTTAAAATTTTCTGCCTCACCACTATTCACAATAGCAAAGACTTGGAATCAACCCAAATGTCCATCAGTGACAGACTGGATTAAGAAAATGCAGCACATATACACCATGGAATACTATGCAGCCATAAAAAAGGATGAGTTTGTGTCCTTTGGAGGGACATGGATGCAGCTGGAAACCATCATTCTCAGCAAACTATCACAAGAACAGAAAACCAAACACCGCATGTTCTCACTCATAGGTGGGAACTGAACAATGAGATCACTTGGACTCGGGAAGGGGAACATCACACACCGGGGCCTATCATGGGGAGGGGGGAGGGGGAGGGATTGCACTGGGAGTTATACCTGATGTAAATGACGAGTTGATGGGTGCTGACGAGTTGATGGGTGCAGCACACCAACATGGCACAAGTATACATATGTAACAAACCTGCACGTTATGCACATGTACCCTAGAACTTAAAGTATAATAATAAAATAAAAAAATTAAAAAATAAAAACTTTTCTGCCTCACCATGTTGCCCAGGCTTGTCTCAAATTCCTGACCTCAAGCAGTCTTCCTGCCTCAGCCTCGCAAGTTGCAGACATGAACCACCACATACATTTTTAATCTCTCTGTCATCTCTCTCTTTCTCATCTCCTGTCTCTATCTTCATCTCTTTATCTCTCACCACATGCCGAGCATTTTCTTAGTGATGTCTTCACATTCTCTGATAAGCTCTCCCACAGTATTGAGTCTAGAGTTAATTTTGCACTTGTTTTTTTCCCATATCTATCTACTCTAGTTTTATTTCTACCTTCTTTTGCTTCATTATTATTGTTCACGGCTGTATTCTTTCATCTATCTCTTTCCAGCATCCTCAGTGTAGGTCTCTGTCCAGACTTCATTCATGCTAATGTCTTGTTCTGATGGCTTATTTTGTTGGCTGCCTTTCTTAGCAGTAGGTTTCTCCATGTGTTTTGGAATTTTGTTTTGCTGGTTCTTCTTGTTTGATGATTTTTTTTTCTCTCTTTTTCTGTCCTTTTGCTTTTGTGAGTCTTTTAAGGATCAGCCTAACTTCCTCCTTCTGTTCTCTCAATGCTCCAGCCCACACTTGCTCAATCTTGCTCTCCTGGATATCCTCACCCTTCCTGGTGCAGTGATTTTCCAGCTGCCTCCTCTTGGCCCCTGGGTTTCAAGTTCAGAAACAGACCTTCTCATGGTCATTTGGAGCTCTGGTACTTTTGGGAAAGAGGGCTATCACAGATGGAGTGATGACACTGGTGGATGGATGGTCAGTTCCTACTCCTCACATTGTGCCTCCACTCTCCTACCTCCCTGAATCCCCAGTTGCCATATCTGTAGCCTTCAGGCAGCAGTTGACAATATTTTTTTCAGCTTCCTTTTAAGAGCAAGGAGGGTGCCCTCCACCACTGGCTCTGGTCCCCATCTCCTCTGGAATGTTATTTTCTCCCTTTTATCCCCCATGAACTTAATTCCCAGATGCCCTTGCCTGCTGCCTGACCTAGACTCCATCCCACCCACGGCTTTGATGCTGCTTACCATTTCGTGTTTTTATTTCATTTTTGATTCACAGAAATGGTTAATAGAACTTCAGCTTGACTATTTTAATTTCCTCTTTTAATATTTAATCTCTTGGCTGAGCATGGTGGCTCACTCCTGTAATGTCAGTACTTTGAGAGAATGAGGTGGGAAGACCACTTGAGACCAGGAGTTCAAGAGCAACTGGGGCAACATAGCAAGACCCTGCCTCTCCAAAAATATAAATAAATTTTTAAAAATGTAATCTCTCATTTCTAGATGTTTGGAATTTACTTACTGTACTTGCCTGACCACTGACCAACTGCCATTCCAGCTACTCACCATTTGGCTACTCACCAAAATGCCACCTTCGGTCCATTTAGGAAGCTCAACTGTGTCATTGCCATCTGCTGCCAGGCCTTTGCCTCTGCTGAGCCCCATACTCGAACACTCTCCTTTCGCCTCTGTGAGTCGTGTAAGGCTCAGCCCAGCTCCCTCCTTCTGTTCTCTCAATGCTCCAGCCCACACTCTCTCAGTTCTCCTTGAAACTTCTCAAGCACTGTCGATCCTCTGCAAATGGAAATTGAACATTATGCCTTAGTCTTTTTATGAACCATTTAGAAGGTCCAGGGATTATACCAACTTGTGATTTGTTGGAGGCACAACTTAACCAGTTAGTAGAATCATATGGCCCCTAATGTATTAGTCTGTTCTCATGCTGCTAATAAAACATACCTGAGCCTGGGCAATTTATAAAGGGAAGAGGTTTAAGGGACTCACAGTTCCATATGGCTGAGGAAACCTTACAATCATGGCGAAAGATGAAGGAAGAGCAAAGGAAAGTCTTACATGGCAGCAGGCAAGAAAGACAGTGTGCAAGGGAACGCCCCTTTATAAAACCATCAGATCTTGTGAGACTTATTCACTACCATGAGAACAATATGGGGGAAACCACACCCACGATTCAATTATCTCCACCTGACCCCGCCCTTGACACATGGGAATTATTACAATTCAAGGTGAGATTTAGGTGGGGACACAGCCAAACTGTATCACCTGGTAATACTGATTATTTGGTTATTTATTTATCACTTAGTTACTATCAGAAAGTGACAAAAAAGTCCTCTCAGATTTAGTTCAGAAGTATTCATAATTATTGCTATTAGACACTTATACATGTAATATGGCAAAGAGTTTATTTTAGTTTTAGGTTTAGTTGTTTAGTTGTTCATTTAGCTGTTTATTTGAATAACATTGTATAGTTTTTGGTTCTGCACTTACATTGTTTTAAGTTTTAAATGAGACCCTTATGCTTTTCAATTATATTTTATAGAATTTTAGAACAGAGAGGAGATACATTTTATAAGGAGTATTTTCAAATTGGGGAGATTTATGAAGATCTAGAAACATAATTCAACCATGTTAAAAGTCTACTTATAAGATGTTCTATTCAGAACCCAGAGCTTAGCTTTTAAAAAATTAAAATCTGATAGTTTCATGCATGTTTTTGGTCCATTCTAGCTGGATCTCTTGGTAGATCTTGCAGAGAATGTTCTGCAGAGTCTTGAAAACGGAGACCCCGCTCTGTTCATCTGCAGGAATCCAAGGCTTAGCACACTGAAATAACTCAATACATGTTTTGTTTATTTGTTTTGCTCTACTGTTCAATCCATATTTTTATTCTCTTCAGTCTTACCTATAGTAGCTAATGCACAACAACTGAGTGACCAATACCTGTTATTTACAGATGGCTTTGTTCAATTGGGTGCATAAATGACAAGCAGGAGTGGAAGCTTAGAACACGGAGACCATGATGATATTTCGAGCCACTGTTACTCAGATTGTTACAGGGAAGTTTTTGTGTATCTTAAAATCCCTTCAGGGACAGCATTTTGTATTTTACTTATTTTTGTATCTCGTTTAGTGTCTAATATGGTAATGCATACCTATTTAGATAGTTAACAAATTCTTATTGCATGCATTCCATTTTCAGAGATTCCTATATGGTGAATCTGAGAGCTCAAATAACTCCCCAGAAAAGTC
Source organism: Theropithecus gelada (assembly GCF_003255815.1). Taxonomy (NCBI): domain Eukaryota; kingdom Metazoa; phylum Chordata; class Mammalia; order Primates; family Cercopithecidae; genus Theropithecus; species Theropithecus gelada. The sequence goes on from NC_037677.1 coordinate 16,377,642, forward strand.
AGCCTAAAACAGGGTGGGGGAAACTGACATCAGTGCAAGGTGATACTCTATTATCAGGCGTTGGACTCCAAGACTTGCTACTTTTTGCCAGTTGGATTAGCGATGTGGCAAATCCCATTTTCAGAGCTAATATTAAATTCTCTATCTTTATGAGCATCCCTTCCCCATGTCCCCAAAGTCCAATAGCTTGGCAGTTTTGGATAATGCAAAACAATGCTAGTGCTTGGTCTTTGTCTGATTTGTGATTAGTTTCTCTTAGTTATTTTTGTACTTCAGCATTTCATCTACCTCCTGAGACTTTGAGAGTGGGCACATATTTTATTTATCTGAATTTTAAAATGCTACCATCCTGTGTGAGAAGAGATAAGTTAGCGTTCTTTTTTTGTTCTCTCTGTGGAGCTGTTCTTTGTTTTACTAGTAATGCGTATGCTAGAGAACAACTTGAATGGAATCTGTTCTGAGTATCTGAAGGACATATGCAGATTGGAATTCATTCTTTAAGTGTATTTTCCCAAGTCTGGGAAGATCTCACCATCCTAGCTATGTATATGCATGCTTTAGCCTTTGCATGCTGTGGTAGGCTGAATGCAAAGTCCCACAAAGATGTCCATGTCCTAATTCCTGGGACCTGTCAATGTCACCTTACATGGTAAAAGGGATTTGCAGATGTGAGGAAGTCAAGGATCTTGAGATGGAGAGGTTATCCTGGATTATATGAGTGGGCTTAATGCCATCACAAGAATCCTTCTAAGAGGCAGGCAAAGGGAGACCTGTCTACAGAGGAGGAGAAGGTGATATGATGATGGAAGCCGAGACTGGAGCAACACAATCTGAAGATGGGTGAAGGCACCACAAGCTAAGGAATACAGGCAGCCTTTAGAAAGGGAAAAAGGCAAAGGTGAATTCTTCCCCCAGAGCCTACAGAAAGAAGCAGCTCTGCCGACACCTTGATTTAGCCCAGTGAAAGTGGACTTCTGACTCTCAGAACTGTAAGAGCATAGACTGTGTTGTCTTAAGCGGCTGGATCTATGGTAATTTGTTACGGCAGCAATAAGAAGCTAATACACATGCCATGTAGTGTAAATATCCAATTCATTTATAAAAGGACAGCAGATCTAAGAAGCTTTCCTTTAAACAGGGCCTTGAAGGCTGAGGAGTTCAACAGCCCAAACAATGTTGGACTCCCCTTTACAATATCCATGGCAGTGATCTCCAGGTGGAGGGAGAATTATCCACCCAGCACACGGTCCATTTCACCTTCAGAAGCTCCATCAGGGGAAAACATATTACAGAATAGTTTTCCCCAAGTGAACCTGAATGCAATGGAAAGAGACAGTCAGGCAGATAGGTTTGAAACCAGAAGGCACCTGAGGATGTGCATCTATACAATGAAGTTAAAAGCATGCACCTCTCAGGGCTGTTGAAAGGATTCAATTATCTCAGTATAATATGACAGCACGTATTAGTCACTCACCGAATGACAGGCACAATAATTTTTATTGTGAACCAAGTCAGTTTTTCCTATAGTTTCCCTCAATTGGACAATGCATACTTTACAACCACACAGAAAAAATCTAATCCTGTTACATATAAAACCCTTCAAATATTTAAAAACAGCAGTGTCACCTGTGAGACTTCATCTGTTCCAGCTACATCTTCCTGGATATTTCAGCCAGCACTCATAGGCCTTGGTGTAAAGCTCTTGCATTATTTTCCAATCTCAAACTCTATCCCACCCCGAGTGTAGAATCAGACGCATGGATGAGGATAGGATTCATCTGAGGGATTCGCAGCAGCTGTGAAAAGGAGGACAAGACATCAGCACTCATATTCTCCAACTTCCCCACCTCACTGCTGTGCTCCAGGTGCGAGGCACAGACCCATTGGTGGAAACACGCCCTGTGATAACCTCTGTCCACCGGCATTTCAAAGATGGTCTGTCTGTAGCCCTATACCCAGAAAACGGATGAGGCTCAGGAGGAGCAATTTGATAGTAAAAATATATAGATAGATATAGTATATCTATCTATCTATCTATCTATCTATATATATATATGAGACACACACACATATATATCGGCCAGGCATAGTGGCTCATATATGCAATCCCAGCACTTTGGGAAGTTTGAGACCAGCCTGAGAAACACAGCGAGACCCCATCCCTACAAAAAATAGAGAAATTAGCTGAGTATGACTAATTATCCTGTAGTCCCAGCAACTCAGGAAGCTGAGGCAGAAGGATTGCTTGAGCCCAGGAATTTGAGGCTATAGTGAACTGTGATTGTGCCACTGCACTCCAGCCTAGGTGATAGGGTGAGACAAGGTTAAGTAATTCAAGCCCCCAAAATAAATAAATAAATAATAAATAAATAAATAAACACACATACTTTTAATAAGCCCCCAAAATAAATAAATTAATTAACATACATACATTTACAAACAGTCTCTGAAATGCAATGCCGTGGCCTCCCCGATCTTCCCTTCTCGGGAAAGCAAGTGGATGGCGGAACGTGGCAAAACTTCCCCTCATTCTGCCTTTCTCATTATGTCACTGCCCGGCATCCAACCCATCAGTAACGACTTCGGTTGGCTCAGGCCCACCTCTGCAGGCCTCACCTTCTGCCCTCTGCCGCAAACCACTGTTAGCTTTGCAAGAGCCATTGCACTCTCTCGCACCTGCACCGGTCTGGTATAATCTACCCTCTCCCTATGTCTGCTGAGCACATTCCTATTTCACCCTCAAAACCCATCTCAGAATTCACCACATTCAGGAGCGCTTCTTTCACCCCTCCCACCCCATTACCACCACCGGGATGAAGCAGACCTCCTCTGGACTGGAGTAATAACATGTACTTGCCGCCATCATAAGACTTACTTGTGTCCTATTGCAGTTGATGGTTATTAATCTCTCTCCCACGTGAGTTTTTACGAGCAGGGATTTTTCATTCCTGTATTGCAGACGTAGTGCAGAACTGGACTATGGAAGGCACTCAATGAATACAATGCTGAATGAAAAGAGAGATACGCCCGAGTTCTCCAGCACTAGATGTGCCTTTACCTAGCCTCTCTCGAACAGAGCATCTTTCATTATGCCACCAAGAGGGCTTCTCACACATGCATCCCACACGATGGTCATGAGTGCTCAGTGCAGGGTGTTAGGTGACCAGCCTGTTCCAGGTGCTGGACCCATTCCAGGACAGCTTCGCTGGCGAACAAATGCCCACATAGACCCAGCAACCCCAGAGCTTCCAAAACTGGAAATGATTGACCTGGGAGAAACAACCCAGAAAAATCCTTTGAGCTCTCTGTACCAGCTTGTAGTTCACAAGCTAGAATTCAGCCTCTGATTGATGCTGGGGGCTTGAATTACTTAACCCTGTCTCCCCTTTAATCAATTAATCATTTACAAAGAAGGTGAAATAATACAAATGATTATTTATTTATTGCTTTGATTCCCTTCTTCAAGCATTCTCTAGACTAGTCCATATTTCAGTGCATGTCAGCTCTCTTCAATCATTTCTTCTTGACACAAGCTGATTTCTGAATTTGGTATTTATTGCAACCCACTTCATGCATTGCTCTGTGGGGTATTTTTTACTATAGAATTTAAAAATATGCGTTTATTCTTCCACAAGACTTGTTACTAGCTTGCAGTGTATACAATGTATATTTATTTGATTATTTTTGTTTAAAAAAAAATAAGTAGGCCGGGTGTGGTGGCTCACACTTGTAATCCCAGCACTTTGGGAGGTTGAGGCAGGTGGATCACTGGAGGTCAGGAGTTCGAGACCAGCCTGGCCAGCATGGTGAAACCCCATGTCTACTAAAAATACAAAAATTAGCCAGGTGTGGTAGTGCATGCTGGTAACCTCAGCTACTTGGGAGGCTGAGGTGGGATGATTGCTTGAACCAGGGAGGCGGAAGTTTCAGTGAGCCGAGATCACGCCACTGTATTCCTGCCTGGGTGACAGAGCATGACTCCATAAAAAAAAAAAAAAAAAAAAAAAAAAAAAAAAAAAAAAAAAAAAAAACAGTAGCAAAGCCTTATACAATTCTTTAGGTTATAGGTTATATCCTGTGCTGGAAAGGAAACCTGTGTGAAGGGAGAAAGGGAGGTTACTATAAGTTACCATGGGAAAAGCAGAAAAAAAAATTCTCATATAATTTCTAGCAAGAGTCTAGTAATTCTTCCTAGTTCCCTAAATTAACTAATTGCTAAGGCTTGATTGTATTGTTGTTTAACATTTTGTATAAATGCTGAATCAGCAGTTATGGTTTATTAGCGAGGGATGCAATAAATGCCTGCCTCTTGAACTCATTAAATAAAAAACGCAATTAGCAAATCTAGGACACATTTAACAGAAAACACCAGAGGAGATCAGCAGTACCAGGCGCTGAAAGCTGCTTTTTTTCTGAGTGAGAAGGTTTTTCTGGTTACAAATCAAACACAGACAACTGCACAACTATACTACTGTGGTCCCTACCTCCCATGCTACCTAAGTGCTCGGCCAACTGTTTCTTTTAGAGATGTACAAACAACAAACTTTAGTGGGGCTTCACACTAAACTTTTTTGCATAAGCACAGGTCTTGTAGGATCAGCTTAAGCAAATAATTCCTCTTTAGCACCTGTATAGTATCAGAAGAGACTAGGAAATAATTGGTGATTTAAGAAAAAAAAACTATTGGGTAGGACCAATTCTATTTGCTTTCCTGATAAAGCAATTTATCATGCAAAATATGAATAAGCTATCCAAAAATGTATTGAGGTTTAATAAGACTTTTCATTCTCTTCCATGGACAAATCTCTTATACACAAGATAAGATTTAGGTTACTTTATGGGAAGATGACTAAACAAGAGACTAGGAATGAAAAACTGCTAGAATATAACAATCAAATTAGAAAATGGGCAAAAGACACACACAGGGACTTCACTCAAGAGAATATATAAATGGCAAATAAGTACATAAAAAGTGCACCCCACATCTTTAGTCATTAGAGAAATGCAAATTAAAACCACATCAGATATCACTACACACCTATTTGAATGGCAGAAATAAAAAATACCAAATGCTGACGAGGATGCCAAGAAACTGGATACTTCCTACATTACCAATGGGAACATAAAATGGCACAGCCAATCTGGAAAAGTGTAGGATAGTTTGTTATAAAACTAAACACATGCTCATCCCAAGATCCAACAATTATGCTCCTGGATATTTATTCCAGAGAAATCAAGACTTCTTGTTCACAAAATAACCTGTGTATAAATGTTTGCTGCTGCTTTATTCCTAACAGCTAAAACCTGGAGATGACCCAGATATTTCTGAGTGGATGAATGGTGAAACAGACTGTGGTACACCTATACTGCGAATTACCACTCAGCAAGAAAAAGGAGCTTTAAACCACAGACACGCACAACTTGATTGGATGTCAAGGGAGTTATTCAAAAAAAGAAGAGCCAATATCAAAAGGTTATAAGCTGCATGATTTTATTTATAAGACATTTCCAAAATAACCAAATTATAGAAATGAAGAACATGTAGTAGTTAGTTGCCAGGAACTAGGGAGTGGGAAGGTAAGGGAAGTGGCTGTGGCTATCAAAGGTAGCCCAAGGTATCCTTGTGATGGACCTACTCTACATCTTGACTGTAGTGGTGGTCACACAAGTCTACACATAGGAAAATATGGCACAGAATTAAATACATATATGCATAAATAAGTGCAGGTGAAAGTGGAGAAATCTGAATAAGATTGGCAGAGTGGGATGGGCGTGCATCTATAATCCCAGCTCACATCTATAATCCCAGCACTTTGAGAGGCCAGGATGGGAGGATCACTTGAACCCAGAAGCTTGAGACCATCTTGGGCAATGTGGTGAAACCCCATTTCTACCAAGAAATAAAAAAATTAGCAGACATGGTGGTGCATGCCTGTGGTCTCTTCTTGGGAGACTGAGGCAGGAGAATAGCTTGAGCCTTGGAGGTTGAGGCTGCAGTAAGCTGACATTGCACCACTGTGCTCTAGCGTTGGCAACAGAGTGAGACCCTGTCTCTCTCTCTCTCTCTCCTCTCTCTCTCTTTCTGTGTGTGTGTGTGTGTATATATAAAATATATGTGTGTATATATATATATAATATATGTATATATATATAAAATATATGTGTATATATAAAAAATATGTTTATATATATCACAAGTAAGAAATTGATATTGCTACACCCTGATTATATATATATCAAAAGTAAGAAATTGATATTGCTACACTCTGCATATATAAATATATAATATATAAATACATACGCAGAGTGTAGCAATATCAATTTCTCTTTCTATAAATAAATCTATTTATATAGTATATATTTATTTAGATATATGCAGAGTGTAGCAATATCAATTTCTTACTTGTAGTATTGTAGTATAGTTATATGAGATGTTAACATGAGGCAGAACCAAATAAAAGGTAAACAAGATCTCTCTGTGTTATTTCTTACAACTACAATTATTTCAGAATAAAAAGTTTTAAAAATTTAACGTACAACAACACTTGTAGGCTATTGATTTAAGGGACTGAGAAAAAAGCGGAGTAAGAGAGGATTCACTCTCTTTCTGCCAGACTGTTTTTGAGCTGTGTCATTGGTCTCCTGCACTCAGACTGGAATTTACACCATCTGCTTTTCTGGTTCTCAGGCCTTCAGACTCGAACCGGAATTGTACCACCAGCTCTTCTGAGTCTCCAGCTAGCAGACGGCAGGTGATGGAACTTCTTAGCCTCCATGGTCATGTGAGTCAATTTCTTACCATAAATATCTCTCTCTTTCTCTCTCTCTCTCTCTCTCTGTGTGTATGTGTGTGCATGCATGTGCTTGTGTATACTCAGTTGGTCTTGTGATTTGCTTTGGCGAATAGAATAGGGCAGAAGCGAGCATGTTGGTTCTGACTCTAGACGTTGAGAGGCCCCATGTAGTTCTGCTTCCTCTCTTGGAGCTCTGTGCGGCCACTACATGAAGGAGCCAGGCTGGCCTATGGAGGCCAAGAGATCACATGAAGGAGAGCCCAGTTGTCCTTGTGAGGCCATGACAGACAAGTCCACAGTGAGTCAATACCCAAGAGAGGTCAGAAGAACGCAATCTGATGTGAAGTTAACATCAGATACATAGTTGAGCCAATCACACCAAGGATCACCCAACTAACCTGTAGGCTCAGAAACAAAACTAAATGATTATTATTGCATGCCACTGAAGTTTGTTTGTTTTTTAATAAACAATATGATTTTGGTAATAAAGAATGATCCTGAAATTGGTACCAGAAGTGGAATGCTGACATGACCAAGATTGAAAATGTGCAGCATTGATTTTAGAACCAGTCAGAGGGTGGACGATGGAGAGGCCCTAAGCACACTGTCAGCAAAGACTGACGAAATAGTGAGGAAATTGTTTTTGAAGCCAGAAAAATGGCAACCTGCTTTATGTAATGCCAAAAGGACTTGTAAAACTGTTGGCCCTGCACACTGTGTTAACTGAGAGAAGCTAGTCACAAAAGCCCATAGACTGTATAGCTTCATTTATATGAAATGACCAGAATAAGCTAATCAATAGAAATAGAAATTAGATTAATATTTGTCAGAGGCCCAAGGAAGAGAGTAGTAGGGAGTGACTACCAATGGGTACAGAATTCCTTTTTGGAAAAACAAAAATTTTCTAAAGTTTGATAGCGGTGATGGTTGGACAACCACTGAATTGTACAATTTAAACAGTGAATTTTATAGTATGTGAATTATTTCTCAATAATGCTGTTATTTCAAAGATAATTCTCACCTGCAGCAAGATATATAGATATTTCAATACAGAGACAGAGATATAAGATAGGAAGATAAAAATATATCTAACAAATGTTTGCATTTGGCTAAGGAGATTCCAGGCAAAATGTTGAAAGTGTTAGCTGGTTGCTTCTTGCTGCATATGACAGCGAACACCAAGGAAAGATGAGATAAAGAAAGAACTGGCCAATTTGTAAATAGAATGACTTGCTGGATTAGAAAATGTAACAGTTACTCATTTCTAGTCTCTTCAGCCAGTGGAAGATTGTCAAAGTAAAACATAGACTAAGACATAGATTAAATCAAGGGTGTAGCTGTATGATCTCTTGTTGAGGCCTCTGAAATAATTAAAGTAGACCATCTTGTCTGGACCAAAGACTTCTGGAATATTAATGTCATAATTTCACAAAAACCTAGTCTCAATGTAGCAGTAAGTACATCTAGAGAGCCAGGTCAAGAAAACAATTGTGGTGTTGGCGTCTGACCCATTGCAGTGGGTGAAACAATCAGATTAGTAAGAAACCCACTACATTGTTTAGGAAATTGTACAGGAAAAAAGTATGGCCAGCTTGGACTACAAGAGGCTAAAATTGTTCAAAATGTACAAAGGGCTTTGGGCTTCCTACTTTCGATACACATAAGCAAGTTAAGAAAGCCATTTATCTGCTAACATGGGCCATTTATTTAAATGTAGCCAAGAAGAGTGATGAGAAAAGAGAACCATCTCAGGGGGCACAACTAGGAAACCAGAAGGTAGAAGAAGAAATTTGTAGAAAAATAGACCAAGGAACCACTCCAAAGGACCAGAACCAAGGTTTAATTAGGGAATGAACATTCCCTTTTTCCCACTCCCACCCAGTGGGATTTCAGAATTGCTATGGACCAGTTACTGCTAGTGTCTCCTATTCCTCCTTATTTTTAATGGGAGTATTCACTGCACTTGTCCTGTGTCTTGTATTGTCATCATATGTTGGGTCTTTCTGAACAGGTACTAACCTGTCTCTATATTTCACAGGCCCCAGATCAAGATGCATCACATCCAAGGAGACATGTGCAGAATTGATATGGAGTTTGATGCCATAATTGAATGAGAATTTGAGGGTCTTGGGAGGGTGCAAGCATATTTTGCATGTAGAAAGGATGTGAATAATTAGGACCAGAGGACAGCCTGAGACAAATTGATTACACCTATTGCACCTGTGCCCACATTCTTTGCAATGTGACTTTGTTGCTCTTCCCTTGGATTTGGTTGAATTTGCTATTTGCTTTTACCAATATCATACGGAGGGAGTAATGCTACGACGGTTCTATGCCTAGGACTTAAGACCTTTCACACTTTTACTTTCTCTTGAAATCCTGCCTCCACCATGAGAAAAAAGTTGACAAGTATGCTAGAGTATGAGAGACAAATGACTTAGTTGTCACTGTCACCCCATAGCTTATGACTGTAGAAATCCACTAACCCTGAAAGCAGAGCCACCTAGCCAACCTGTAGCTAACTGCAGACATATAATGGAGCACAACCAAGACTAGACGAACCACACAGCTAAGCCCAGTCTAAAGTGCCAGCCTGAAGAATTGTGAACTATATAAATGTTTATTGTTTTAAGCTACCAAGTTTAGGGTGGTTTCTTATGTAGCAATAGTTGTCTGATATAATAGCTAGCAGAAACTAAGCGCTTAATATCAGGCATTGTTTTATGCACTTTGCAGGTATTAGCTCATATATTCCTTATAATAACCCTATAAAGTTGATGCTATTGTCATTGCTGCTTTACAGAGAATGAAACAAAGATAAGGGAATTGATTTGCTAAGGTCACCAACTAGTTAGTAGTAGAGCCAAGATTTAAAAGCAGACATTCTGGATCTAGAGTCCAAGCTTTTAAACAATATAGTATATAATGATTGCTTTGAGCAAGAAGCTTAAGGACAAAGAGTGGTTTATTTACCTTTGTTTTCCCAATGCTTGGCATCAAATAGGAGCTCAAGAAATATTGAATTTTCCATTTATATCAAAATGCACAGGCATGTCCTCAATTTCTGTATGTTACTAACCACTGGGAGCTACTACCTGCAGAATAAAATTCAAATCCTTTAACATCTATCTACAACATAGCCAACAATGTAACTCCCACTACCATTTCTCATACATACCTTGGCAATTCTCTATCAGCCGTGTCCTCTGGTCATAATGTTCATGTATTCAGAAAACATTGATTAAGTAATTACAATGAGGTAGGTAATGGGTCTGGTGTTTTTTATGGATTAGAGAGGGCTCAGTTCTCACAATTGTATGAAGAAAGTATTATACCCCTATTTTAAATGTGCACAAGTATATTATTACTTAGGATACAAGTGCAGTTCTACGGAGGGAACAAAAATGCCAGTGACTTAAATTTTAAAAAAGTATTTCTCTCATTGAATAGTCCAAATATAGGCAAGGTTGGAAGTCCCACCAGGTAGCAGATTCCGGCAATTTCTGTCTTTTTTCTGCATTAGCCTCAATCTGTTGCCTGGCCCAAGATTGCTGAATCAGTTCCAGCCATCCCATGCGGGTTCTGGCCATCAGGAAGGGGAAACATAAAGGAAGAACAGAAACTTGCCCATATCCCTTTATTTAATCTCCCATAAGTCAGAACTTTGTCACATGCCCACAACTACCATCAAGGGAGGCAGGGAATTATCATATTTAGCAGAGCAGTCATGTGCCTAGTTTAAAGAATGTGTGTTTCCGAGGTCAGGAGATAGAGACCATCCTGGCTAACATGGTGAAACCCCGTCTCTACTAAAAATACAAAAATTAGTTAGGTGTGGTGGTGCATGCCTGTAATCCCAGCTACTTGGGAGGCTGAGGTAGGAGAATTGCTTGAACCCCAGAGGCGGAGATTGCAGTGAGTCGAGATCACATCACTGCGCTCCAGCCTGGCAACAGCGCAAGACTCTGTCAAAAAAAAAAAAAAGAATGTGTATTTGACTGATCATGGTGACTCATACCTGTAATCCCAGCACTTTGGGAGACCGAGGTGGGAAGATCACTTGAGCTCAGGTATTCAAGACCAGCCAGGGCAACATAGTGAGACTCCATCTCTACAAAAAATTAACCAGGTATGATAGCTCCTATATGAATATCCCACTTATCTACTCATTTCAGAGGCCAGAAAAATGGCATTTAGCAAGATTAGGTAGCTCGCCCAACTCCATGCAACTAGCAAGAGTCCAAATTGAGATTTGAATCTGGACCCTGCTTCCAAAGCCTGTTTGCTCTGTCCATCCTAGACAACTCAGCCAGAGAGTCATGATTGGCATACAGCCTTCCCACGCACTCAGTCAGCCACTTAACTATGCCACTGAAACAACACTTCTGGGAATTATAAATAAGAATTATTTTCTTGTCCTTATTCTCCAGGATTTTCTGGGCTATTTGACTCCATTGGCCTCCTTTTTCTTTTTTTTTTTTCTTTTTTTTTGAGACGGAGTCTTGCTCTGTCGCCCAGGCTGGAGTGCAGTGGCCGGATCTCAGCTCACTGCAAGCTCCGCCTCCCAGGTTCACGCCATTCTCCTGCCTCAGCCTACCGAGTAGCTGGGACTACAGGTGCTCACCACCTCACCTGGCTAGTTTTTTGTATCTTTTAGTAGAGACGGGGTTTCACCGTGTTAGCCAGGATGGTCTCTATCTCCTGACCTCCTGATCCGCCCATCTCGGCCTCCCAAAGTGCTGGGATTACAGGCTTGAGCCACCGCGCCCGGCCCATTGGCCTCCTTTTTAAAATTCACTCTTCTCTTAGCCTTATGCAAGAGTTTCCTCCCCTCCTGGTCCTTTCTCTCTTAAAAACCTCATCTACTTCTTGGAAGCTCCTCTCTGGGCAAATTTCTGCGGCGTCTTTGTCTTGGTCCCTGCCTTTCCCTCAAGTTCCCTGGAGTGTATTCACCTGCCTATCAGACACTTCCTCCAAGTAACTGCTCCCAGCCCAGACTTGTTATGTCCAAAGTGGAACATCGTATCTTTACCCCTCCTCAAATCCTACCTACAAAGCAAAATTGAAACAGAAATGAACTGACTTCTGCTTCGTTTCCTTTTTACATTAGAGTGTCATCTTTTTCTGTATCACGTAAGTCCTAAATGCAATAATTGCCTTTGCTTTATTTTTCTCTCCAGTCCACAGATTCCCCTCCCCTGCTTTTATGGTCCCTTTCTTTCCCACTCCATTGCTACCCCTGTGTCACACCCAGACACCCGTGCCAGGGCATTGACCCTTCCCAGGTCTCTCTGCTGCTCCCAAGGCCAGGTTGACAGCATGCAGCTGCTATAGTCACAGGTGACCTCAAACTCAGGCATTTGGGGTTTAATGCTTTGTGATCACTGCCTTGGAATCCTGAATAATTTTACCTTGACCTTGTGCTTTGTGACTGAAGTCTGGTGGGACAATGGAGCATGCACTGGGACTTGGAACCTCAGCTCACACACAACCCTGCCCCCCTGCAGCTTTCTGTCTCCCCTCATGGGTTCCTGGACCCCTGTGCTTGGCTCCCTGCCTTCCACTGACCTCCTCCTCCTCTCCTCTTCTGCAGCAATAGCCACTGCCCTCCTCTCCCAACAGTGGGTAGGCACAGGCTTCGGGAAGGACAAGGGGGCCCTGTGGAGTCTCAGGGCTTCTGCCGTGCCTGCTCTGGACTGCCAGTATCACAGAGCCCTGGACAAGCAACTCAGCAGGGGCAAGCCTCTTACCTGACCCAATCCAGGTACCCAGCACATCGAAGTGCAACGCCCTTGAGGTCACTCATCTGCCATGGGTCGCAGCGGCACACCTTGGGGAGGGAAGATGCCTGGCTCAACTTCCCCACGGTTGGCCAGGACAAAGCACACTGGACTGGGGCGGAGTGGGGTCCCCAGGTACCCACGGGAGACTACACTTTTCCTGCAAGTGTCTTGTGCCCAAGGAAATTGACATTAAATAGCGAAACAAAACAAAACCAACAACAAAGTGATAGGCGGAGAGAGACAGCAGAAGAAAGAAGATACTCGCTTTCTGTTTTAGGAACTTAATGGAGCTTTTTTCTCTCCTTTTTGAATAAGGGGCCCTGCTTTTCATTTTGCACTGGGCCCTGTAAATTATTCTTAAAACACCCCTTCATTCTAGCAACTCCCTTTCACTTACTAGGTAACCTAGCAAAATGTAAAAATGCTAGTCCATTAGCCCTGCAAGGAAGTTACTCACTGCTCCAGACACCTGAACCTCTCTAACACATCTCTCCCAATCTCTTTTCTTCATCTTTCCTGCCTACCTTTGCTCCTTTGAGCTCCTGTGGGAAATGCCAGCCCACATTCCCAGCCCTATCTGATTCTACCTACTTGAATCCTGCTTTGCCTTCAGGGCGTAGTTAAATCCACCTCCATGAAGTCTCCTGGACTTCCCAGGTGATAATGTCTCTCTTCTGAATTTCTGTCTCACTCCTGCACATTTGGAGATTTTATGTATCTGTTTCTAGTTATTTCTTATACATTTTGTTTTTTATCCTTTTAAGGGGATTTTCAACGTCTTAAGGGAAGTGCCTGGGTCTTGGAGATCTCTGAATTCTCTAAATGTCAAGCAGAATGTCTTGCACATAGCATATAGTGAATAGTTGTTGATTGTTAGAATTCATCCAAAGGCATGGGGAATAGATGGTCTAGTTGAGGCAAACAGTATGCAAAGGTAGGGAGGTGAGAATGAGGATGAGGAAGAGGGGAGAGTAAAAAGGAGGAAATAGAACCTCAGAGAGGTGATTTCTTGACAAGATCTGGGGGTTCTGGTGGAGAAATGGCAAAAATTTTTTAAAAATCACATTTCAGCGTCTCTAACAGCCATGTCGGAATGGTTCTTGAATCCTCAGCACAATTTTGCATTTCCACTCCAGCAGCCTCAGGTACTGTTTTCATACATTGATCTTCCTAATTGTATCTCCCTGCTCCTTTGAAAATGTGATTTGCAAATCCAGCCCATGCCTTCGGAGTCCAAGTCCTACCGACCGCCTGTTACTGACAGAGACAGGAGGCTATGAGGACCCTCTCTTTCCTCCTGTCTTGCTGGTATTTGCTGCAAGATCTGTCTCTTGGGAAGGGCCTTTGTAGCACTGTTTTACAATAATATTTTGGATAAAATGTTCAGTTTCCTCTTTGTGATTCTAGTCAGACAGAGAAGATCTGAGCTCAGTGTGCGAGAAACAGCAAAGGATCTGTCATTTTCCTTAAAACTGTTCTTGGCCAGAGCCCTTGTCTCATTTGTATAATGCATTGCTCCACGATGTTACAAAACACCATGCTGGTCTACAAGGCTAATTTATGGAAATTACAAGCATGAGTGGATTGGATTCTTTTTTATATTACAAAATGGTTTGACGGTTTGAATTTTTGTCATCTTTTTAAGTCTCTGAGGGATGAGTGAGCCCAGAAACTTCCTAACATTCCTGTACATCAGAATCTTGCTAATCTTTTGGTGGTCTGTGAGTCCAAAGGCAGAAAGCCTTTGAAAATGCCTCCTGCATTCAGTTCCACATTGCATTTCAAAGTTTCTCTTTGATGATTTTATTTTGGTGAGACCTTCTGAATACTGCTTGCGAGTTGGCTATTTTGCTCACCTTGCTTGATATTTTCCTAACATCTCAATAGCACTTTCAGCCAAAAGTATCCTCAACTGGTACATCAATGATATCCTTAAAAAAAAAAAACTACATTAAAATCAACCTTCGGGGTCTGACTTAAATCACTCAAAACACATTTACACTGTAAAAAATTTTAATTGAAAGGATTTTTTTTTCCTAAAATATATGTATCCAACTGATCTTGAGGTTTAAATGTATTCAACACCACCAAATCCAAGGTTACCTTTATAACGAAACAAAGAGCTACTGATTTGCTTAGCTTTGATGATAAATTCCACTTTCTCTAGCTACAATATAAACTACTAAGGATTTGTCTATTAGGAAGGAAGGATGCTGCAGTGGGTTTGTTTTGATTTAATATCTAAGTAATAGATACTTGAGATAATGTTTAAATGCATCCTAGATACTCCTTTTATTTCAAGAAATGTAGCCTCACATCAGTTTTTGTACAAATCAAGAAGATTACTAAATAATAAAAGTACGTTTTTGTCCTTTTAATAAACTCCTTCTCCAATCTTAGAAATCATAAAAACAAGAAACAAAAGCAAAAGTGTTTCTTAAAATCATCTATTACTGTCATAGTCATCTTAAAAACTTCAATCAAATCCTTTCCTGAAATCTTCCTGTAATTAATGTGTGGAATATCTACTTTTTATTCATTCATTCATACAACAGACATTTTCTCTAAGAATTCTCATTTCTTCATTCCAATTTTGGCTTTGCAAGCAAGTCTGTTATTCATTTCTGGGACCGATCAATGTGTCTCAATTTAATCCTCAAATAATTATATTCCAACACCCAAAGAGCATAAATGTAGCAGCCTAACTATTTAACTCAAATTTGAAATCACTAGTTATTCATGTTAATGGTTATAATGAGTTTTTAAAGCATATATTATCATTATTTAACATGCCAGAAAGGGGGTTCGGCATTTTTCTTCATCACTAAATTTCAAAAATCGCTGAGATTAAAATCACACCGGACTCTTTTGGTTGACCTGTGGGTGTTACAGGGCAGTTTCCTGCCTCTTTACCACCTTTCTCTTTTAATAATATCTCATGTAGAGTAAACAGCACCACAGGATGAAATGAACTGTTCATTTTTTCCATTTTTCTCCTACCTTGACCATGCATTTATGCAGGTTTAATTGGCGAGATAATAAACATGATCATTTTCTGGAAGAAGAGCTTGTGACGGTGTAAATATGACTCTCCAGTGTCTTCACACATACTCACACATGTCCAGGCACCATTCCCACTCCCCAATCTCACACCCTTGTGAAGTTGCCCCCAGCTGTTCACGCTGGAAAAACCAAGGCTATTCTTGGGTTTACTCTGCAGTGAGTCAGCTCAATTCAGACAATGGAAGATTGGAAGGAAGGACTTGATATTTGGCTTTTGTGCTCCTCCCTCAAAAGAAAGCAAATAGTAGCCGTGTCTCCAGATTCTGTGTCTGCCCCACTACTCTGCCTCATCCAGGTCACTGCCAAACCCAAGCTCTCAGAACGCAAAGTAGAGATGCCACGAACACAGGGGATTGGCTCAGACCAGCAGTGGAGCAGAGCACTCATTCCACAAGGACCTGGAACCCTAACATTGCTTTTCCCACTGCCTCTTGGGTTCCCAGTCAGGGTTCCTGCATCCTGGCCTGGTAGGGTCAAATCGCTGATTTTCCTATTTTGACTTTTCTTTATTTATTTATTTTGAGACACAGTCTGGCTCTGTCACCCAGGCTGGAGTGCAGTGATGCAATCTCGAATTCCTGGGCTCAAGTGATCCTCCTGCCTCAGCCTCCTGAGTAGCTAGGACTACAGATACATATCACCCCACACCTGGTCAATTTTTTTTTTTGTATAGATGGGGTCCCAAACTCCTGATTGCTCAAGCAATCCTCCTGCCTAAGCCTCCAAAAGCCGTAGGATTACAGGCATGAACCACTGTGCAGAGCCTGATTTTCTTCTGTTGCCTGGCACCTGTCCCATCTCCTGCTTCAGGAAGCTCTCTCACTTCCTTTCCATGAAGAAGCCCAGAAGAGGCTACTGGAGGTTCACCCTAATTCAGCATCTTCTCCCAAACTGCTGCAGTGCAGGCTGGTAACTACTCCTATGACTCTGCAAAGAATTTCCTTGCCAGGTGTAGCAGTGTTAATTTTCAGTTGCAGACAATCATAATGAAAGGCTGTTTGGTAAAGTCGCATTTGCAAGGACTATCTAGCTATGACATCTCAGCTTTCTGGCCATGTAGGTGTCCCCCTCTCTCTGACTCCAGCCCAACAAGTCAAAAGGACACTCTTCCTGTTACCAATTCTTCCATCAAAGCTGACTGGATTAACAGCCGACTGGACAAATATTCAGGCTTTGGCCATAACAGGCTTTCCCTCTGACTTAAATTGTCTTCTAAAACATATTACCTAAGTTCAACATAAATTAGATTTCTACTCATTCAGAATGAGCTGTGCTGCCTGCCTGGCCACCAAGGATTCAGTTGGAAGTTCTCTCCATCAACGTCAGAAGGTCTTGGGGATGTTTTTTGGCTATTTCCAATGTCATTCCAAACAGCACTCCTTTAGCACGGTAATAGAGACCAGATTTGGTATTCAACGGCATAGAGACTTCCTTTTCTTTCCTGCCAACTTGAGACATCTCTATAGCTGCAAAGGACAAGAAGATTCAGTAACTGCCAAGACTGAGTGAATGAGTCCCCAAAAGCCGTAGTAAAAATTATGAAGGAAATAACAGGCCAAGAACATCCAGTGCAGAAACAATGGTCATTTTAAGTCTAAGTGTCACAGCTTTTATGTTACAAAAGAAACAAGCAAATTAATAGAGACTTGAGCCCCAAAGAAATTAGTCTGGAATTTAGAAAGAAAGTGTGACAAATAAACTTAAAGTTTTTAACGAAAACTGACATTTTTATCTAAAGCACAGTCTTGCATTTCATCAAACTTCTCCTTAGAAGATCATAAAATGCTCCATTATGAATATAGTGGAAACTTGATGAACTATTGTTCTTGGCTTGTTTGCAAGAAAGCAATAAAGTTGCCTTTTCTTGGCTGTTATCTAGATTGTTGTCATTATCTGTGACATTGCATGAACCTGAATTATCTTTAATTTTGTTTTTGCAAACTGATAGTCATAAGAAAATCTCCTCTTTTCCACTTAGTGAATTACTTTATTTTCAATCTTTCCTTGGGTATGATCTCAGCTCTGGGGGAAAAGGCACTGAGAAACTCTTAGAAGCTTGACAAGGACCAGGGGTGGAAGTCAGTGAGAGAGGCATGATAAAACCCTGGTCATAAATATACAGAAAGCATGTGTTGCAATTGTGTGATCACCCTTATCGTTCAAAATCTGCCCCATTATAAATGCTAGTCATGAATGATAGAATTCCAAATTGGTGGACACTTGAGTGGGCACTTCTCTTTGGTCACCCAGCCATGCCTAGGAAACTGAAGAAGCCCACATATTCAACTATTGGATCCAACTGATGCTTGATGGCTGGGCTGTCATATGAAGGGGAAGGTTTCAGCCAGAGTGGCTAAATTGACTCTCATTAAGACAGCGAAGCTGAGCATGATGGTTCACTCCCGTAATTCCAGCACTTTGGGAGGGCCAGGCAGAAGACTTGCTTGAGGCCAGGAGCGCGAGACCTGCCCCGGCAATGTAGTGAGACCCGTCTCCACAAAACTAAAAATAAAATCAGCTGAGCATGGTGGCACATGCCTGTAGTCCCAGCTACTCGGGAGGCTGAGGTAAGAGGATCACTTAAGCCTAGGAGATAGAGACTGTAGTGAGCTATGATCATGCCACTGCACTCCATCCTGGGTGACAGAAAGAGATCCTGTTTTAAATAATTTAAAATTTAGATTGTAAAAATAAATAAAAGAAAAAAGAAAAAGATGGCAATGTAGGGAATGAAACCAACCCCTCAGTGTTTTAATACAGGCCACAGAGTGGCAAGGCCAGGCCAGCCACCCCAGAGCCTCGCCTCACTGCTTGTTGCTTGGGGGAAGTCATTCTCAGAATTAGGTGGAGCTCACAGTGGCAACAAAAGAAGTTAATATAAAAACATGTCAAAAATTCTCATCTCTTGCAAGATTAGATGATAGCTGCAAAGCAAGCAAAAGGGGAAAGCTTCAAGTTTGTCAGCCAAAAGCATGCTGATGGAGTAGGAATGTGGAAAGCTTAACAAAGTTAAGGCAAGAAAAAAAAAAAAGAAGAAAAGAAAAGACCAGGGTGGTGTTGCCTAACAAGGAAAAAGACAGGAACAAGAATGTGGGAAACTATACCAACGTACGTATTGAGTGGCCTGAGCCCTCCAGGCCCCTCGAGGTTGAAGAGCACTGTTCCCCCATCCCATCCCATCTTCCCTCTGCCTGTCAGGAACCTTAGTTGAGACTTGAAAACATCTACAATAAAACTGAGAGACCCACAGTGAAAAAGTTCCACCTGCAAAAAAGACCTCAACCCCTTCATGCGAAGAAAGGGAGTGGTAGGAGCCTAGAAATTGAGATGAGGCTGGGTGCAGTGGCTTATGCCTGTAATCCCAGCACTTTGGGAGGTCGAGACAAGAGGATCACTTGAGGTCAGGAGTTCGAGAGAACCCTGGTCAACATGGTGAAACCCCATCTCTACTAAAAACACAAAAATTAGCCCGGCATGGTGGTGGGCACTTGTAATCCCAGCTACTCAGGAGGCTGAGGCAGGAGAATCACTTAAACTGGGGAGACAGAGGTTGCAGTGAGCTAAGATCGCACCACTGCACTCCAGCCTGGGCAACAAGAGTGAAACTCCATCTAAAAAAAAATTAAATTTAATTTAAATTTAAAAAAATTTAAAAAAGAAAGAGAGAAATTGAGATGAGAACTCAGAGTGGGGAGGGGATTTTATTTGAAATAGACCCTAGAGTGAAGGTGGAAGTATCCCACAAATTATACAATTTAGGTCTCATTTTACAAATCAAGAGAGAAGGGGGTTTGTTCAAGATCACAGAGTTACCAGTGGACTCTGAGTCTTCCGACTCCTTCTATGACGTGGCACTAGCTCTCCGGGACTGAGATGCCTAAGGAATAATGAGGCTAATGGAATTAGGTAACCCATAACCCGATTTCTCATCTCTCAATGAGATCAGGAAAGGAAATATGAAGTCAGGATGTGCGTGACAAGAAGACAGGGCAGTTCAGAGGAGACCAAGGGTAGACATAGATTTGTGCTGATATCTGTCAGGGAAGTGACTTCTGTCCAGGCTCTGGGAGTCTGCAGAGGTGAGCAGGAAGAGCTGAGCGTCCCAGGCAGGTGTGCAGGGGAGGACTCAAAGATCAACAGCAGCAGGCGAGACCAACCTGTTCAAAAATGGGGCAAAGAAGTGGGCTATGGACTCATCTTAGGTCAAAGACTCTTGCCTCTCCAGTTTTGTAAGGTTCCTGCTATGTAGAAACACAAAAGACTGCCTAAATTGCGGTTCACCCCAGAGAGAGACAGTGCCTCACAGGCGCTGATAATGCTGTTCACAACAAATACTGGATATAGGCTTCTATGAATGAGGCTTTGAAAAGTCTAGGAGACTGCACCACAATCACCAATTAAACTAGGTTTAACTACTGAAAAGAATGGATGTATGTTATTAGTTGGGTTTCTGGATACAAAACACAAAACTAGTTAGAACTACTTTTCATCCAAAAACAGGGCAAAAGGGAAATTCACTATGGGTATACAAGCCCCCTTATGGAACCCAAAGTCAGGAAACCCTCAGCTTTCACCAAGGGACTGGGAACCACCAGAAGTCTCCACTTGCTCTGTCCGCTCTGGTTTGGAGACGGCTTTTTTCCTCTCTCTCTCTGCCCTCTGACTGTCTCTGCCCAGCCCTCCACACTGGGCAGGAGGCCGTCACTCCCACAGTTCCCAAATCCACAGGTCACAGAGCAGCTGTAAGCAGATTCCAAATGGCGGGTCCTTAGGCCTAGCACCAAATACCTGGAAAAAAGCAGGTGCTCCTTCCAGCTAAGATCTGGAGTCTACCTCTGGCCTAGATGGCTATCTCCAGGTAATGCTGCGCTGCAGTGAGATGAAGATGCGGGTTGTGCAAACGGTTTTCAGATGAGGGGCAGTGGTAGAGCCCTAGGGCATCTATGGTATATTCATGTACGGAATTGAAGGCTTCGAATTTAAGATGAACCTTGGAGAGCCTCCAAGCCAAATCAGCCATTTCTTAAAGAAAGAATCTGAGGCTCCAAGAAGGGAAATGCTGGCCTGAGCTTATAAAACTTGTAAATTTCAGAGCAAGGATTATTTGGAAGTCTTCCTGTTCTACCATTCATTCATTCACCTCATAATGACCTATGGCTTGTCAGCTTGCTGAAAATATAACTGGGTTCCAACCAGACAGGATCTCTACCTTCTCGGAGTGTACAGATGTGGGGGAAAGATCCTACAAACACATATAAAATTATAACCCTGATCAATGCTAAGAAAGCCAATGCCAAGAAAGACACTGATGCTATTTAGTGTCATCAGGCAGGTCAAATGAGTAGGTCCCAGCACTGGGCAGTAAGAAAAAAGAGAAATTGCATCTAAAATAAACATTGACATTTTTCTAATTTTGTCCATCAACATAACTTATGTAGATACAGTATGCCATTTTTGAATCTTGAAAAACAGTTTGAAAACACCCACAACTGTGGCACAGTCCTCAAAGTATGTGATTGTTTACTAGCTAACAGCATTTTATCAATACATACGACAGGGTTAGGCTGTGTCCCCACCCAAATCTCATCTTGAATTGTAGCTCCCATAATTCCCACGTGTTGTGGGAGGGACGTGGTGGGAGATAACTGAAGTATGGGAGTGGTTTCCCCCATACTGTTTTCACGATGGTGAATAAGTCTCATGAGATCTGATGGTTTTATAAAGGGAAATCCTTTTCACTTGGCTCTCATTTCTCTCTCTTGCCTGCTGCCATGTAAACATGTCTTTTGCCTTCCGCCATGATTGTGAGGCCTTTCTAGCCACATGGAACTATGAGTCCATTAAACCTCTTTTTCCTTATAAATTACCCAGTCTTGGGTATGTCTTTATCAACAGCATAAAAATGAACTAATACAACATACATCTTTCTTTTGTTTAATTGGCATTGGTGAACATTTGAAAACAGTGGAGATACAATGTCAACTCAAAACACACTGACTTCTTCAAAGATTTTCACAGTGCAACCATCTTAGTGATTTCTTTTTCAGACATTTGTGACTCCTCAACTAAAATGTTGTCATCAAAAATGTAAAAGCCTATGACAAATTAAAATGACTTTGGTTTGGCTAAGGCCTTCGGCTGGAAGAACATCATCACATGTCTTCACTTCTCTTGCATGTATGGAATTGTATATTTCAGAGATTTTTCTTTTCTTCTTTTTGACTAAAACCATGTCAATTTCAAAGGATCCAGCTGCCTTTCTTCTGAAGGAAGTACTCCTGATTTTTGTGTGTCATTGTTCTCTTCTGTTACAATGTGACTCCTTCTCTAAACAAGAGGCATTCCTCATTTTTTCTTCCATTCCATGAAACGCAAACTAAACTGGAAAAAAAATAAGTCCAAAATAGCATCCTCCTATTTTGGCAGTTTTATATGATTATAACATGCTAGAAATGTCACTATAATTATAGCAACAAATTATTTCAACAGTCCTCACAAGTGATGCTATTTATAGACAATCAGAAATGTATATAGAGAATGAATCCACCCTAACAGAAAAACCTGCTAATGGTTGTCTTGAGCCTGGGGCTGGGGCCACCTGGCACTGCGTGATTAAATGCGAAAACAAGGGTTTCCATGAGCCTTCATTGAAACACAGAACATGAGAAATGAAATAAATAAAGAAGGACATTTAAATGATTATAGCTTGGCATTTACTCTGCATTCCTAATGTGTTAGGTACTATGTATAAAAAATTACAATCACTGCTTAAGTGTCTTTCAAGATTTACAACTGATTGTCATATCAGAGAGAGCAGCAGGTTCAGAAGAGGTGACTGTCAGGAGAGCAATGTTTAGGTCAGGGAAATAAATTAGGATGTGTACATATCCCTTATCTGTGATCATTTGTAGGCTATTAAGGCTGGGAAAATTACCATTAATTATTACATACCATGCTTTCTTCATTTCATCTTGAGCAGAGGAAAAAGAGTTGGCTGGAATTGCTTGTTTGTTATTGGTTTTTCCCTTTTTATTTTTAGCCTCTTTCATTTTATGGTTTTTATGTAGTTTTGCTTAACAGAGCTGTAAATTCAGGGATGAAACAAATTTCACAGTGACTCTTTAACCTCCACTGCTAGGATGCATTTGCAGAAACTTCAATTTAGCTCTGAGAATTTGGTTCGGATGGATAGGGTTCAGAGAGGAGGGAAAATCATTTAACCAAAAGTAATCCCTCAGTAAATCAATTTGCTCCAAATTTCATCTGTATTTTTTGCATACTGGTTAATGCTGTTGTCTCCCTGGGTCACTGAGTAGAGCTGACATCACTGTCATTCTGAGAGTAATGGGTCAGAAGTTTACCATCTCTGCCCAGGAGCCTGACCATGCCACTCTGGGACACCTCCCAGGGATGTGTGAGCACCAGCTGCAGTAGCTTATAATGACAACCCTATGTTTGACTGTTTTTCGCTTACAAAAAATATGTCCTTAAATTTTCTTAACCTCTTTGTGAATGTCTGCCTTTGTGTCATTAAATGTTTACCTGCCATATTTTAGATTCAGTCAAAAATTGCTTTTTCCCCATCTGTGTTTTTCTGGTGTGCACTATTGCCTTGAGTCTGTAGGGCTGCATTTGTCACTAGCTGGCTGTCATTACACTGTGGGAGCATGCATACAGAATGATGCTTAGTGCAGGGCACAAAACTGAACTTCTAGTGGCCATTGCCTGCCATCCAGGAAGTGATCTGCGGACACACCTCATGGAGAAACGACAAGGGTACAAAGGTTCCTCAAAGGCAGCAAACAAAGATTTCAGGAGTTCATTGCTGGTTGCTTCTGATCCACGTGAAGAACCAACCTAGAGAGGAAAAATAATAACAACAATAAAAAAAAAAATCCCCAATAACATGTGTGCAGCAGGGACTGCAGCCGTGGCTCCATTTGGAATGAATAAACATGTGTTAATCATTAGAGTTTGAAACTGATCCCAGAGTATGTTGCATTATAGCTACAGACTTGCAAAATGAAGCATTGCACAGATAATAGCTATGCATGCCTAGGATGGCAACAAAGCCACCCCTCAGTGTAGAGCTCAGGATGGGCTGAGGAGGACAATGTGATGTCATGGGTCACATTTAAGAAAAAAAAAGAGATGAATTTTCTTCCGAGGCAGCAAGATGTTCTCTGGCACGCAACCTACTGGCTTTGTAAAAGAGCTCCAGATGGATGCTGAGAATAAGATACTAAACACAGCAACAACATGCAAGTTGGACAGCTACCTGACAACATGGGAAGAAGCCTGCAGAAAGGGTCCCTTCATTAAACTAATAATACACCTGCTTATGTGGTTAACTGAAGCCAAGGGCTGGGGATAATTCTACAAAAAAGAAAAAAAAAAATAGCTGCCATGGTAACCTGGACAACGACAGATCTTCTGGATGTGACAAAATTCCAGTCTGAATTACACAAAGTCACCATAAGCCCAGAAAGCAAAGTAGATTTAATTAGTTGGTTAAGTCTGCAGCACAGGAAGGAAGGCAACACTTGTCCTTTATTCTCTCTCCAAACTAACAACGCGTCACTAGCATGAGCGATCCTCGAAAAGGAGAATTTTTAGCTAAGCACATGATTGCAAAGTGATGCTTCACATGGGAAATCCCCAAATTTAAATTCCCTCAAAATTCCCCATCCAAATTAGCTGGGACCACTTGAAGGATGCATAGAGAAGAGGCTTCATTATATGTCACATCTAAACATTGAGGCTTCAGATGTTCCTCCCCACAGTCACAGAGGTCAAAATTGACACTTTCTAATTTTAGCAGTCAATAGAACTTTAGCACAAGAACCTTCTTTGTCTTATTAATAAAAACATATCTGGTAAGTACACATGGCATTGTATTGAGTATTAAATAAAGCAAATTTCAACACAGCAAATTCCCATAGACCAGGAATTTACTACCCAAGATAATATCCATGTGATCATAGATAGATATGGGGAAGCATATTAAAGGCACTGAAAACTTCTAAAATGAAAAGATTTATAGGGCTGTTGAGCATTGATTTTTTTCTATAATTCTCATTTTAGTGGCAACTCGACTGTGTTTTTTACTATTATCAATAGCTGCTTTTTATATTTTTCCGTAACTCCCATCTTTGACCACTCTTGGTCTCATTCCTAACTCCCCTTCGCTGAGTCCTCTTCCTCTTCCTCTCTAAGGTTGGTGCAGGCATCTAAGCTCATCTTTCTCTAATTAACATTTGACCTTCACATGTTTCCCAAAGACTTCTCATATATTTAAAAATTGAATTCTTCTCTATTCATTCATTTCCCTAGCTTTTTATCAATATTACCACCACTCTTCCAGGGCTTCCAAGCTTGCAACTTCAGATTTGGTTATCCGTGTGTGCCATTTCTAATCAGTCACTAAGTCTTTTTGGTTCTTCCTTCAGATTTTCCTTCAACCCCACCCACCTATTTCATACCTGTCAATAACAAGGGGATTATAGCTCTGTTAACAGATCACAATCTCTCGGGTCTGTATGCCTTGGAATATATGCTTAATTCAACATCATTGGGTAATAAGCAATTGAAACACAAAATAGTTGACAGTAAGAGATATTGATTATCAAGACATGGATGAACCTCATGGACCTCAAGACCGGAAGCAAAATCCAGCTCCCAAGACTAGAGCTGAGAAAAGTGTCAGAAAGCAAGATGGCATTTCTCCTTACCCAGGGGAGACTTTCTTCTCTCGCTTTGCTTGGAAACCCACTCTTTGTTCATTCATTAGCATGCAGATGACTACCAGGTATCAAGACCTCCCAGCTCTACTTCCGGTCACCACTGCTATGGCAATATGCCTGGATCTTTTGGTTCAAATTCTCCAGGGAAATAATATACAGGACCAACTCACCTGTTTAACCAAGACCACACATGCGCAAGACTGCTGAAGCACTGATCAGGGATGGCTGTGTAGCAGGGACCAGAGGCCCTCCCTAAGTCTATCAGCTCAGGAAGTAGGAGAGTAAATATGGCTGCTGTTTAAAGAGCCTGTGGGTGGACATGGACTTTAAGGAACCCAGGGGAAGACAGGGAATGCAACAATTCTTGTCGAAAGTGCTGTTTCCCAGAACACCCTTTCCCCACCCATCGACTCGGAACGCTCCTCTTACACATTCTTTGAAACTCAGAAAGCGTCATTCTTTTTATTCCACATTTCACTCATTTCGCCTAGTGCCCCCAATAAAAACAATCACACCCTGTCTGTGCCGTCCCCCTTTCTTGAGCTCGTACCCATGACTGCACAGAAATCACTAAACAGTAATTATTTATTTCCATGATTGTGTCTCCTACTGGACTGACAGTCCCCTAAGTTTAGGTTTTAAACTTTACTCATTTCAGTATTCTCAACATTAAGCACAGTGTCTGGTAGTAAGTGCTCAACAAATGTTTTGTTGACTGAATTGCTTTTAATATGCTAATTGGTTAATTAATATTTATGAATGATGTCTCCCGAGTCTGCCCCTTGCTTTAGGGAATTAATTGTGTGTAATTGAAAGGGCAGAAGTTGGAGTTAGAAGCAATGAATTAGAAGCATCCATAGAAATATGGATGAGTCTTTAAAAAAAATAGTCCTTCATGAAAAAAAGGAAGGAGGATACATAATTAATATCGCTTACATAAATTAACAATATATGCACACAAAATAATAATACTCATTTTTCAAGAACACATGTAAAAAACAAATACACATCAAACACACTGAATTTTTTGGCTGTGAAAAGAGGCGAATGAAAACAAGGCATAGGAATTTTTTTTAAAGGATAAAAATAAATAAATAAAACTTCCAAAGGGGCCCGACACACATCAAAGATGATAATGTGTCTTGAACTGAGGAAAATAATTAACTCAACCATCTGCTTTTGACTTAAAAATAAAGAATAAAGAACAGGATATGCTTTAACATTATAAAAGTTTAGGTTTATACCCCAGCTCTTACTTGCTAGTGAATTGAGACTGGGAAAGTTACTTAAATCTCATTGTGCCTTAGTTTGCCTGTTTATAAAATTGGGATATTATTATCGACCTAATTGGGTTGTCTTAAAATTAAACTGGAAATAATATATAGAACACATGTCACATAGGAACACAAGAAATGTTCATATAAATGGATTCCTTCCAGGCAGATCACCTGAAGGCAGGAGTCCAAGACCAGCCTGGCCAACATGGCAAAACCCTGTCTCTACTAAAAAATACAAAAATTAGCTGAGCATGGTGGTGGGCACCTGTAATCCCAGCTACCCGGGAGGCTGAGGTAGGAGAATCACTTGAACCCGGGAGGTGGAGGTTGCAGTGAGCCTAGATCGCGCCACTGCACTCCAGCCTGGGCAACAGAGTGAGACTCCATCTCGAAAATAATAATAATTAATAAAATAAATAAATGAATTCCTTCACAGACCCCTTGCCTGAATTTACCTATAGATCGTTCCAGTTCAAATATATTCACCAAATCCATCTTTCAAAGACATTGTGCCCTGCTCAAAGCCTTTCTATTATTTCCTGCTTCCTGTGTTATGTATATTCCAATTTATTGGGAATTGAGTAGAGGTGGTAGTTACAAAGTAGGAGTGTTAGAAATGATGTGTTAAATCTTGTTGTCTGTGAATTTGATCCAGTGGGGGCGGAGAGATGGCACAGGACAGGGAAGGACTGCCCCATACCATAGGGTTAGACGATGGAGCTGGCTCCTAGAACACCTTTCCTGCTTCTGTAATATGAGGAGTGGCCTCAGCTGTCACCTGATTATCCACTGCTCAATGCTTAGTGATTCCAGGACTTACCAACTTCCTTTCATAAACCTTTAGCTCTAGATATACCAATTTTGTTTTCATCTTCTCAGTAGGAGTCTTGAGATTTCCAAGTCTATGACTTTACCAAAGATATTCTACATTTGGAATCTTGTGTCTTCTTGTCTCCTATTTTAATATTATTCATTCTTCAGGGACCAGCTAAAACCTTAACTTCTGAATAAAACTTCCCTAGAGCACCCCGAGTTTTGTGTAATTTCTCCTTTCAAGATGGTCACGCTAGCTGGGCACAGTGGCTCATGCCTGTAATCCTAGCATGAGGCGGGGAGGATTGCTTGAGGACAGGAGTTGGAGACCAGTCTGAGCAACATAGCAAGATCCTGTCTTTACTAACAATGAAAAAAAAAAAAAAAAAAAGCTGGGCATGGGCATGGTGGTGCATACCATGGTGGTGCAGCTACTCAGGAGGTTGAAGTAAGAGAATCGCTTAAACCCGGGAGGTCAAGGCTGCAGTGAGTCAAGATCGCATCACTGCACTCCAGCCTGGGTAACAAAGTGAGACACTTTCAAAAAAAAAACAAAAAACAAAAAGACGGTCATACTTATTTGTCATTATGTACCACCTTCTCATAAGATTGAGTCATCTATACAATCTGAATTCTATTCATATTGAGTGTAGAATGTTTTATCTTTATGATATCTTTCATTGTACCTAGACAGTGACATATATAGTAAACTCTCAAACAATACTATTTAATGAAGAAGGTGGTTCAATAGTTTAAAATAATGTCATGTTCTGGTGAGTTAATTGAGGACAAAAATTGCAATTTATTCAATCAGTCAAAAAAGCGTGGGTAGAGGAAATAACTATCATAACTATGAGTCAGCAAATCTGTGAGTCAAATTTGTTCTTTTGAATTTTTAGTTTCCCTCTGTCTTTTTCCTCATCCATAGCGGTTTATATGTATATTACTTTGGGATAAGTCACAACCACAATATAGGCTTCAGTTTTGCCATTTGCGAAATGAAAGTGCTTGACTACAACTTTCTTCAGTTGGAATTTTACATGGAAATTCAATCTATAACACACAGAAATGTAGCTGCTGCAACCGAAGTTGGGGAGGAGGTGGGATCCCCATTTCTCGTCTGTGCCTCATTCTCCAGTCTCTTTGAAGCTGAGCTTGAAAACCTCAGGATGAAATAACCCCAAAGGCTCTCGGATGTCAGTTGCTGACTCTGTTCATGCAGGAAACTGAACACCCTCTTGCTTCTTTTGTACTACCTGTCCATTAGGCTGGCTTTCAGGGTGGCACAAATTACCTAGCAGGCCATTCAAAAAAGTAGGCACATCACTATCCTCCCACATTTCTATAAAGATCAAATAAAATAACATAGGTCAAAGTGTTTACCTATAATGAGTCTTACCAGAAAGGCATAATGGAATTATTCATATTCAACTGTTAATTATTATATTACTACTTTGTGACACCATTTAGAGACAGTTATCTTAGTTTTCTTGAAAGATGAGGAAACAGAGGCTCAAAGAAGTTAAATAAGTATCTCAAATCTGGCCAGTCAGAAGTAACAGAACAGAACAAATTGCAGACATTCGTTTTTACTCCAAAGTCCATGATGTTTTCAAAATACTGTGTGGCCTCAAGCTGACTTGAAAAAGACTCCCTTTGATAGAAGATGACCCTTGAGAAATACTTTTAAAGTAAACTTATAGGTCCTCCATCATGCCAACCTTGACTGACATCCCTGAAGAACTTGGGGTAAATCCTGTTTGATTCTCAGAACAATCCTGAAACACAGGTGATGTTGAGGGTGATGGGATGAGAGCCTGTCCATGAGCTTGGTCTGCAATAAAAGATGACAGAGAGGAGCAAAGACCAAGCAGTGTGATTTACTGGTACTCAGGGGTTACTGCTCCTGAGGCGTGGGTAAACTCTATTCTGAGGCTATTTCTGTGGTTCCTGATCATCTTTCTCTCTTGGTGATGGCTTGACACAATTCCATGCTTGGTTTCTAGGCACTCCCTTTTTAGAGATCTCAGACTAACACCTCTCATGGTAGAGATAAGACCCACACACAATGCATGTCCACGTATTTACTGACTACTTTCTGGTATTAAACATGTACACTTGTTTTTTGTTGTCAGCTCAGAGGCCATCAGTCATGACAGTGGGCTGATGATGCCACCTACATTACTGAGATAAAGTAACTTATCTAAGATCATGCAGACAGTGACAAATTCAGTGTCCAAACCCCAAATCCATGGCATGGCTTTTGGATGAAGCATGAAGAACTGGCCTGCATGTTACTATATTGCCATCTGATCCCATTAGTGGCATATGGGTTGTGCAAAATTCAGTATTTTCTTCCCCAGGAAGCTATTTGATTCTCATATAACCAAACACTGAAAACATTATGTTTCATGTCCTCACAATATGTACTGTGATGGAAATGGAGCATGAGAGCTTGTTCTGTTTTAAGAAATTTCTCCATGAGGGGTGGAAGGAAGCAGGAATTACCTTTTCCAGGTTGAGCGTCCCAAATCTGAAAATCTGAAATTCACAATGTTTCTAAATTCAAAACGTTTTGAGCATAGACATGCTACGCAAAGGAAATGCTCATTGGAGCATTTTTTATTTCAAATTTTCAAATTTGGGGTGCTACATATATCCAAATATTCCAAAATCCCTAAAAATCCAAGACTGAAACACTTCTGGTTCCAAGCATTTTGCATAAGGGATACTCAACCTGTATTCATCTTTTTGACCCTTCTGTTTCTTTTCTTTTGCAAGTTATTTTTAAACAATCATGCCCAAGAAATTAGTTTTGTTTGTTTGTTTTTTTTTCTTCTCTCCTCTGCGTCCATAGCTCCCTGTGGAATCCTAAGTACATCTATTCAAAGAGAAGAACCCCAGAGACTTAGCAAGGGCTGACTTTGGAGAAGGACTTCAAAAGATGCCTTCTCATAGGTGCCCAGAGATTCATTAACCTCGCTTCTGAAAACTGCTGGGACTAGAATTTAAACCCAGAGCAGAGAGTCCAAAACCTTTGCTTACAACTTCTGGTCTGCTTCCAGTAAATCTGGGTCTTCCATCTAAGATTTCATTCTTGGCCTCAACACTTCACAGAAAGATACGTTTTAATATAATTCACAAAAGCTGGCTATATTTGATAAATTATTAATAAAAATTAAATAAACTACAACAAAATTTGAACCCAATATAATTAGGTGATTTCCATTTAGAATTTCTATTAATTACTCTGATTTAGTCTAAAACGAATACAAAATATGATTGCAATTCAACGCATTTTAAATCTTGCATTTTAATTTCATGGGATAAACAGGAAATGAAGAAGGGAAGAAAATTATTACAATTCAAAATCTACAAAACTGTTCAGCCCTCGTTTGTTTTATTTGAAAAAAAAAAAGAAAAAAAAACCCTTGGTTTTCAATTTATTCAAATCAGTGTAGGCACTGCAAATAAAATTTTAGAATGTAGACAGAAGGTCTGTGAAGCATAAATTATAGGTGTTTTCCCAACTGGTTTGTGTGATGGATTTGCTAGATCATAAAAGTTTAATTCACTAAAACTTGGTTCTTCTGAAAAATAAACTAACTGGACTTGAAAAATCACATTCGTTCATTTAAGGAATTTATATCGCTGTCCGCAACCCTTGGCAACATGGAAGACAGACAGAGAGAGAGAGAGAGAACAATTTCTGACATTAACAGGTTCATAGCCTAGAAAGTTGGTTGCAATTACTTGAAGAAAAGGAAGAAAAGTACAGAAACATACATTCACTATGCTGGAAATCTCAGGAAATCTTTTTTTGTAACATGGATTACATGTTGAATTCCCTTGCCCCATTTTGGTTGTATGTAGCTTGCTTACCAAAAAAAGAAAAAAAAAAAGTGTCCAGTGTTTAAGCATCAGTGAAAATACAATGATGAATAACTCATAATCCTTGTCCTCAAGGAATTGCTGATCTTATAATCACTAATAACTAGGTGGTTTTTAATAAGAAGGGAAGTCTCCTGTCCCCACAAATCAAGAATGGGTAGCTTTGAATAAAATAATTACAGAGACAAAAGAACAAAATAGCTAAGTTGGATTTTGTAGAAAGGGGATTATGTTAAGATTGACAACTGACTTTTCCATGACAAGCTCAACATAGAAGACAAACAGACTTCAGGGAGCCAATTTGAATTCCTGGGCCAAAAACTGGCTGTGGTTTAGGAAGATAATGCAGACCCAAAGAAATCTGTGAGAATGGCCTCTCTATCTACACGAAGCTGGATACTTATCTACACTGGGTACTTAAATGTTTTTTTTTTTCTTTTTGTTTTTAAATTTTATTTATTTATTTATTTTGAGATGGAGCCTTACTCTATCAGCCAGGCTGGAGTGTAGTGGTACCATCTTGGCTCAATGCAATGTTTGCTTGTCAGGTTCAAGTGATTCTCCTGGCTCAGCCTACCAAGTAGCTGCAACTACAGGCGTGCGCCACCACGCCCAGCTACTTTTTGTATTTTTAGTAGACATAGGGTTTCACCATGTAGAACAGGCTGGTCTTGAACTCCTAACCTCAAGTGATCTGCCCGTCTCAGCCTCCCAAAGTGCTGTGAGTCACTGCACCCAGCCTGTTAAAGAGGAATTGGGATCGCCATCTCCCTATAGTAAGTAGTGACCCCTGACCCAGAAAAGAGTTTCAAAGGTGGAAGACTGAATGTCAGAAGCAGAAACTGCAGGATGCACACCCTGCACGCCCCCTCCCACCTCCCACTTCAAGTCCCATGACCCTCGCCCTACCTCTCAGCACCAAAAGCAGCAAAGCTAGGCCACCAGAAGGGCTACATCAGCAGCAGCAGTAATTTAGACCCTTAGCAACAACCAGTTTAGACCTTAATGACTGTCATTCTGCACTTTTTCACTCTGCAGAATATAGATAAAATAACAAGCACATCAGAAATGAGGTAAGTGAGAAATTGAAATTGTAAACTTGGACTTGAAGCCTGTACTTTAGTGCAACTTTTAAACTTCAGTTTTAGAGATTGTCTGTTCATAATATGAAACTAAGACCCAAGAAAACCTTTTAAAAATCTGGATCAACCTGAAATCCCAGCACTTTGGGAGGCTGAGGTGGGCAGATCATGAGGTCAGGAGATCGAGACCATCCTGGCCAACATGGTGAAACCTTGTGTCAACTGAAAATGCAAAAATTAACCAGGCATAGTGGTGTGTGCCTGTAATCCCAGTTACTCAGGAGGCTGAGGCAGAATTGCTTGAACACAGGAGAGAGAGGTTGTAGCGAGCTGAGATCATGCCATTGCACTCCAGCCTGAGCAACAGAGCAAGACTCATCTCAAAAAAAAAAAAAAAAAAAAAATCTGGATCAAAAACTTTTTGTGTGTTCAGTGTAATTGGCAGATTTGAAACATAATCTATGACAGTACCCACCTGAAAACCCTTGAATTACTTGAAAAAAGAATCTCACAGAACCATGGAAACTCAAGTTGGAGAGAACTTGGAGAGTAATCTCCAAAACCAAGGAATAGATTTTCCGGGGAATTCTCTCCTTGGAAGTACCCAGGTTATTGGTGATTCTGTACCAAAAGTTACTAAGGTTTGAATGTTTGTCTCCTCCAAAACTCGTGTTGAAACTTAATCCCCAATGTGTCAGTATTGAGAGGTGGGGCCTTCAAGAGGTGATTGGATCATGAGGGCTCTTTCCTTTTGAATGGATTAATCCATTCATGGATTCATGGTTATCACGGGAGGGGAACTGGTGGCTTTACAGGAAGAGGAAGAGAGACCTGAGCTAGCCCATCAACACGCTTGGCCCCCTTGCCATGTGATACCTTGAGTTGACGTGGGCCTCTGCAGAAAGTCCCTACCATGAAGAAGGTTCTCACCACATGCAGCTCCTCGACCTTGGACTCTCAGCCTCCATAATTGTAAGAAATACCTTCCTTTTCTTGTATATTACCGAGTTTCAGGTATTCTGTTATAAGCTACAGAAAATGGGCTAACACAGAAGCTAAGGACTGCTTATCCTTCAATACTCCTCCCACATCATCCTTGACAATGTCTGTCTATGTGCGAAGCTATGCTACTCACATTTCTGAAACTAATTGGTAAATAATACTATATGCTTGCCTCCAAAAACAGGACAAAGTAATTTTAACAATTACAACAAAATAATTTGAACTAGGAAACACATAAGGGAATCTTGCCATTCAAAGCAGTAAAACGAGGCCAGGTATGGTGGCTTATGCCTGTAATTCCAGCACTTTGGGAGGCTGAGGCGTGTGGATTACCTGAGGTCAGGAGTTTGAGACCAGCCTGGACAATATGACAAAACTCCATCTCTACTAGAAATACAAAAATTAGCCGGGCATGGTGACAGGTGTCTATAATCCCAGCTACTTGAGAGGCTGAGGCAAGAGAACCGCTTGAACCCTTGAACCCGGCGGGGGGCAGAGGTTCCAGTAAGCCGAGATCGTGCCACTTCATTCCAGGCTGGACAAAAAAGTGAAACTCTGTCTCGATAAATAAATAAATAAATAAATACATAAATAAATAAAATCAGCAGTAAAAAGAGTGAGGGAAAGGAAGACTTCTCATTCCCTCACTTTTTTTCTCAAAATCTCGAACTTCTAGAATGACCTTATTCATTTTTTTATTTTTCAAAGTCCTTTTCCCTTGAAGCCCTCATCTCCTTAGATAAAACCAAACATGGAATTATTTTTAAGTCATAACTTTTAAAGAGAAATAAAAGTTGAAGGGTAATATACACAAAAATCAATCCTGCATTTTATAAATTATAAACCTGAGACATAAGCAACTTAATGACTTGCTGAAGGTCGTATAGTGAATATATAAAAAAACCAGGGCCCCAACTTCTAGGAAGATTAGAGTCAGATAAGCATTGACTCTAGGGACAAAATAATAATGAGGTAATGCTTATAAAGCCCTTACTTAGCTACAAACCTAGAATATAGTAAACACCTAATAAAGGTCATCATAATAGGTTTCTGTCTTCAACAATCTCTGGGTGACAAATATGATGAAGGAAATAGGTGGGGGAGGACGTGCTGAGTAATGGAGAACTGCTAATTTTATACAAGGGGAATCTTATTTAAATTCATAGTAACCATACCTCCTGCCCCCTGGACATAGCCTCCTTTTAGCCTGGCTTTTTGATTTAAGATAATTTTCAACCTATTTCTTTTGCCTTCTCTACCTCTCTGAACACTAAACTTTGAGTGTCCATTCACATTAAAAATACCAGCCTGATACACATCAATTTGAATTGGAAAAGAAAGAAAGCTTAAAAACAACAACCAAAAATACCAGCGGTGTACTCAATAAAGTGGGAAATGAATGACAGGACTACAAAAATTTACTTCAACTGACTTCAGAGAATGCAACTTAATTTTTGTCAAATGCAAAAGGCATGAATATTTTCAAGCTTCAACAATTCCTAAATATTCAAAATGCCTAAACTTTGTTGAAGAGTCATTCAACAAATGCTCACAGATCTTTCATTTGTCTAGGTAGTCCTCTTGAATGGTAAAATCTATCCAAACCAGCTATGGTCCTGCTATGATTTGGATATGGTTTGTATGACTCAGCCAAGTCTCACGTTGAAATATGATCCCCAGTGTTGGAGGTAGGGCCTGGTGGGAAGTGTTTGGACCCTGGGGCAGATCTATTCATGGCCAAGGCTAAGGAGTGCCAGCATGTGCAGATCATATGGGCAACAGAGGAAACAAGAGAGGGGAGGGAGGTGCCCTGCTCTTTTTAACAACCAGTTCACATGCTGGTTCCCCTTCCCCTTCCGCCGTGAGTGGAAGCAGCCTGGAACCCTTACCAGATGCACATGCTGACTGCATGCTTCTTATACAGCTTGTAGAACAATTAGCAAAATAAACCTCTATTCTTTATAAATTATGCGTCCTTAGGTATTCCTTTATAACAAAAGGACTAAGATGGGTGCCTGCAACTATATTTTCAAAGAAGCAACTCCTCCAAACCTACAATGGTTTGACTGTGTTCCCACCCAGATCTCATTTTGAATTGTAGCTCCCATAATTCCCAAGTGTCATGGGTGGGACCAGGTGGAGGTAACTGAATCATGAGGACGGTTTCCCCCATGCTGTTTTCATGATAATGAGCAAGTTTCAAAAGATCTGATGGTTTTATAAGCATCTGGCATTTCTCCTGCTGGCACTCATTTTCTCTCTGTTGCCGCCCTGTGAAGGGGGGGTGCCTTCACCATAATTGTAAGTTCCCTGAGGCTCTCCAGCTATGTGGAACTGTGAGTCAATTAAACTCTTTTCTTTATAAATTACCCAGTCTCAGGTATTTCTTCAAAACAGGGCGATAACGGACTAATACAAAACCCTCCTGCCAGTGCCTCATTTCTCTATCTTATTCTCTTGAGTGTGTATCGAATGCAATCCTCCCCACTAAAAATAATTAGAGTCAGAGTATCTAAATAACTTTCTCAGAAATCTTAAAGCATTTGGCATTTATTAACTACCTAATTTCACCTTTTGGATGAAACTAATAAAGTGCAGCACCTCCCCCTACCTCTCTCTCTCTCTCTCTCTCTTGCTCCAGCTTCCGCCATGTGAACTGCCTGCTGCCACTTCACCTTCTGCCATGAATAAAAGCTTCTTGAGGCCTCCCCAGAAGCAGATGCTGGCACCATGCTTCCTGTACAGCCTGCAGAACCATGAGTCAATTAAGCTTCTTTTCTTATAAATTACCTAGTCCCATCATTCCTTTAAAGCAATGCAAAACTGGCCTAATAAAAGTCTTTTTTTTTTTTTTTTTTTTGAGACAGAGTCTCACTCTGTTGCCCAGGCTGGAGTGCAATGGCGTTATCTCAGTTCACTGCAAGCTCCACCTCCCAGGTTCATGCCATTCTCCTGCCTCAGCCTCCCGTGTAGCTGGGACTACAGGCGCCCGCCACCACGCCCGGCTAATTTTTTGTATTTTTAGTAGAGACGGGGTTTCACCGTGTTAGCCAGGGTGGTCTCCATCTCCTGACCTTGTGATCCACCTGCCTCGGCCTCCCAAAGTGCTGGGATTACAGAAAGTCTTTTTTAAAAATAAATTCCTTCATTTTCCCAGATCCCAATTTCTTTGTCTATAAAATGATGGGATTATGTCAGTTGCCTGGATTTTCAGCTTTAGAATTTTGTGAGGCAATGTCGTTGATTTCGTTTTCTAAATATGTCCTCTGTCTTCTACGTTGTGTTCCACCCTGATCCAGCCAATGCGATCTCTCTCATAACAGAAACACCACTCACCAAGGTGGTCAGACAGTAACCTAGAAGGCATCCTTCATGCCTTTCTTTCATAACCCACATTCAATCCATTTTAAGTACCATGAGCCCTGATTTCAAAACATATGCTGAGTTTGTCTCTTTCTCACCATCTGCGCTGTTATAATTGCATTCCAAACCACCTCACTCTCTCTTTTCTCCTAACTTCTTTTCCTGCTTCCACTTTTGCTCTTATAAGGTTTATTCTCTACACAGAAGCCAGAGAGATCCTTTTAAAACATAAATCAAATTCTGCCCTTTTCTACAACAGAGCCTTGTGCAGGTTTCCTTCCATCTTAGAACACCTTGCGAAGTTCTTACCGTGGTCTGCAAGATCCTACAAAGTTCCGCCACTATGATGACGTTCTTCCTTGGCTTACTGCCCTCCAGCCACACTGGCCCCCTGTTGTTCCCACTCAGGGCATTTGTACTTGCTAACCCTCTGGCTGGAACACTCTCTTGGTACCTCCACTTGTTCCCCCTACCTGACTTCACAGGTCTCTGTTTCAATGTTCTCTCCTCAAAGAGATTCATCCTGACCTCCTTATCTAAAATAACTGCCCCATCACTCTCCATTGATTCCCTCATCCTTTAGTTTTCTTCCTGACTCTTATTACCAATGTGTTAGATTGTTTCTCTACTGGTCCGTAATGAATCATGCATTCTCATATCCATGCCCCTAGCTTTGTGCCTTTCTCTGGCCTGTGGGGCATTAGGAAACATGACACACACAGAAACTTAAGGAGCACTTGCTCTTTGGTACTTGCTCCCACGGAACCCTAAGACCACCCAGAGACAAAACATCATGTGGTCAGAGGGGCCTGGCCACCCAGTGCGCCCAGCCAAGCCCAGCCACCAGCTGACCTTCCAGTTCAAAGGAGCCACAAATGTGAGTTCAGGTGAGGGCAGCAGATGACCCACTCTGTTGCCCACAAAATAGTGGGAAATCATGAACGATTGTTGCTTTAAGATACTTAGTTTGAGGGTTTTTTTCAACAAACTAAAATATAACCAATGCAGCTCTTATGGCTTATTATGTTTTCTTATTGTTATATTATTATTATTATTCCATTGGAATGTAAACTCCATGAGTAAAGGGGCTTGGTTTGTCATTATCGTTAATTCCACCACATAGAGCAACTCATTGAGTATGTTGAGGATACTCTTAATAAATATGTATCAACTGAATGACTGTATGAATGAATGAATGAGCAATTTCATAGTTCACAGACAAATATCCTGCTTAGCCAAAGCAAACATTCTCAGGACCATTCTGTATTTTTAAGTTATAAGAAGAGGCATAAAGGTAGCAGTTCAGGTTGTTTCTCATAATTAACCCTGTTTGAAAATGGAAGCTTTCTTCCCCAAATCACTTGGAACCTGGAATTTAAATCTCGCAACCTCAGTCCTGATGTTTGCACTACACTCTGCTGTCTGTCAGTGACTCCTGTAGAAGTCACTTCAAAGTGTGTGGCTGCCAATATCCGATTAACACCGAAGTGCAATAAGCACTTTGCTGGAAAACTTTTCACCATGCACCCTAAGTGATGGAGAAGTGCCAGAGAGGATAGGAAAGGTATCTGACAAGATGAACCTAACCTGAACAAGTGCAGGGCAATTTGAAATGTCTTACAATGTTTCTGTTCCTTTACACAGTAGGTGCCCATGGCCCAAAGCACTAGGGTGCCTACCCTGTGTTTCTGGTAAATCTGAATCCCTGTGAGCTTGTGATGCATGAGCTGAATGTTTGACTGACGACTTTATTGATTTTTAAATGTACCCATTCCTGAGCCCTCAGACCCATGTACAAAGAACAGTATACCTTTTAAGTAACAGTTATTTTCTGGAGGGTATAATTATAGTTATAAACCTGCCATTCCTCCCACCATGTCAGAAAAAATGTCTCCCTGCTCACCAGCAGCCTCTGGCTCTGATGAATGAAGAAGGACCTGTACATGAGAAAGCTCAATAAATTCTATGGGTGACAGAGGAATGCAGAGCAAGAGGCCAGATCTAACATCCTGTCCCCTGCACAGTACACTGGCCCTGCTTCTTCCCAGTTAGACCAAGACTGGGAAACCAAATTGACAAATGAGGCACCAAAAAATAGAACCTTAAATGGAGTCACAAAGCCAAGTGAATACAAGCAGACGGTAGACTACAGAGATCAAGTTGTCTAGGGCCATTAGCCTTAGGGACAGCCTGGTGTCACAAAAAGCAGACAGACCTATGAATTGGGTGCTGGCCTGCTTGGGACTGTGTCCCACTGGTTTCATAGCTTGGAGTCTATTCAGCTGTCTGGAATGCAGTGTTTTTATCTGCAAAATGAGAAAACTGTGCTAGATGAGCTCTAAGGCCCTTTTAGGCTTAGAATGTTATGGACCTAAATCAGCACTATCAAAAACACGCTGTTTTTACCGTCTCAAGAGGTGAAGCATGAAATCAATATTTTTAGCAATTGCTAAGCACAAATTAATAACCCTACGAAGTGAATTGTTTTTATAAAACTGCCTCCTTGATGTTGCATTATATTTGTCTCTAAAGCAAACAACACGAATTGATTTATTTGCACGTATGTGTTGAATGCTACTGTTACAGAAAGAGCAAGTTCATATGCCCGCTGTGCATTAAGAGACCAATACAATGAGACAGCAGGACTTGCAGGAGAGAAAGAGTTCAATGATCACAAGGCAGCAGAGTGAGGAGATAGGAGGAGCCCCTTCAAATCCATCTCCCCTAGGAATTCTGGGCTAGAGTTTTTAAGGGAGACATGGAGGGTGAGGGGCTAGAAAATTGGGGTTGTTGATTTTTCAGGGTAAGGGGGATGAAATCATCAGGATGTGGAAACTGTATTATTTGGTGTGTCACCTCCTGTGGGGTTCTTCAGACCAGCTGAGTCAGTAGTAGTTTTATTGGTGTGCAGGACCTGAGAGAATATCTCAAAGGGAAAAAAATATTTTGTAATGTTCAAGTTATCTGTAGATCAGTTAAGGGGAACTTTTATCCTGTAACAGGGTCTACATGATTCTGAGGCAACAGGCAGCAAACCACTATGAGGAAGCAGGCTGACTTCATGACTGATGCAGAGTGTGCCACAAGCTTGGCTTATTTTCATTTATCCCCTTTCCTTCTCCCCTGAATAACTCTACAGTTTATATACACTTTATAGTTTTAATCACGGGAGAAGGAAGGGGGATGGTTTCACTACTGTATGTTGGATTGTCTACCACAGAGCACAAGATAGATGAGGACTCTGCCTCCAATACCCCATGGAAGGCTGTGGACATGTTTTAAAGGATCTTCCATTCCAAGCCAAGGAGTTTGGATCTGAATCTATAGGGAATGAGTTCCTGAAGACTTTAAAGTAGGGAGTTACCAGTCAGTGTGGTTCAGAGTGGGATTATTCTGGCAGCAGAGCTTCTGAAAAGGGAAGGAGCAGATGTTAGGGAGGCCAACAAGAAGGCTGCTCTCATAGTGTGAGTAAAAAATGATGGGGCCTCTCTCTGCTTCTGCTACTGAAGTCTAACTGTTGTAACAAATAGACCCAACCATGTCATAGCTCAACTCAAGAGGCATTGCTCTGGGCAGTCACTCAGGACTGTGGGATAGCTGCCCTCTGGCATGTTCACTCAGAGACCCAGGCTCTGCTATGTGCAGCTCCACCTCCCACAGGGCCTTGTAACTAGTAGCATTCAGCGAGCAGAAGATGAAATGGCAGGAAGAATGTGAATGGCAGTTTCCTAGGGGCCAAACCTGCAAGAGGCATGTGCCCTTTTATTTATCTTTCCATTGGCATGGCCAGGTAGATACCACGGAGCCTTAGAAAACCATGCTCTCTCAAGTGCCCAGGACAACAAGGAGAACGGATTGTGGATAACTTTTGGAAGTTTCTTCTATAAGACATGAACAAAGAGAAACTGGCTGGAAGGGTGAAGATGCGGGGATGAAATGAGGAGATCCTTTCTGCAGTATGATCACAGGATATGGTCACAATTTGGAAGGAAGCTAGAAAATGAAAGGGAGAGGCTTGATGACGACCCAGAATTTTCTAGCTTGGAAAACTGAAATGAAAAATATTGCAAATAAGATGTAATCTCTTTTGGAGGGCAATATGGTGTTATCCATCAAAATTTCGGATGGAGTATACCTTTCACACAAACATTCTACTTTAAGAACTTATCCTACGGAAAAATTAACACAATCTATATGCAAAGACATTCACTGAAGTATTACTTGAATTAGCCAAAAAAAGGAAAATTATGTAAATGTCCACAAAGAGGATGAGTTAAAATAAATTATAGGCATATAAGTATGCAACTATTAAAAATAGCAAGATTAATCTATATGTATTGATATAAAAAGATGTCTGAATTGTACTGTCACATTTAAGAAGCAAGTTGCAGAATGATATATACAACTGTGTTTTGGGATAAAAATATATGTATGTATATTCATTGAAGAAAAACTCTAAAAGAGTATACCAAAACCATTAGTGTTTATTTTGAGAGTGGTATATTGTTTAAATGTATTTTTTCTACAGACTGCCTGTTTTCACTTGCATAATAAAAAACAAATATAATTTTGGTTTTCAAAGTTATTATTATCATTGTATAGATTAGATAAAGCCATGCATGCATAGCCTTAAAGGAAGGAGCAGGAGGTGAGTTCCGGGAATGTATGTGTGCACGTGTGGATATGTGTGCTGTTGTTTTTGTTGTTGCTCCAAAGCACTTTGTAACATCAACGGTTTTCTTATTTTAGAAAAGAGAAAACAGAGGCTCAAAGAAACTAATGGCTTGAAGATCACACACATCTGAAGGATCTTTATTCAGGCTTCATGTAAAAGATTGTCAAGCCCTTCTCTGCCAGGGCTCTACTCTACACAGACCCCCAGCAGGCAGACATGAGTGGTGGCCTGATGGGCCCACAAGAGTGAGCGGAGAGAGCAGGGAAACAAAGGCAATGAGCAAAATAACATGGGACATGCCTTTTATTGGAAGAACAAGTGAAATGTCGACTAAAATAACCTGTTTGTCTACTTTCGCCTTGCCCAATTCCTCTTATTTCTCTTTCCTCTTTTTACTCCTTCCTTCTTTTTGGATTCTGCCATTTTTTTCTTTTCCTTCCTCTCCCTACTAAACAAAAAAAGAAAAAAAACTGAGATGAGAAGACAGGGGAGGAAGAAAGGAGATACAAACCTTTCCACTGCTTTCTGTATTGTCCAAATGTAGCCATAGGGCTTTTTGTTTGTTTGCGTTGTATATGTTTTTATTTTAGTTTGTAATTGTAGGCGCTTGAAAGACACAGGCAGTGCAATTTGGGGTATTTGGTATTCTGCCTTCTACAGGGAAACAGTCATATCCATAAACCTCTATTATTAACCTCTTGATCATAGGTACCATTGAAGAAATAAGTGGCAGTTGTTGATTTGTTAAAATTATACATTGATCTTAGCAATTAAGTTCTGTGTGTCTATCCTTTCTTAATCGATCTAGTCATCTTTATCAAATGAGTTCCATGAAACAAATAACAAGGGCATACATTTAGTTTTAAATTATTTGTGTTGTTTTTGATGAGTCATAAATGAATGTACAGTAAAGATTATAAAAGAGATTGTATCTGTAAGGTATTTCATAGTGAACCTAAACATCACACATACTTGTATGAGTTCACAGAAGCCTATTTCCACATAATGAGACACTCCATAATCTACATTTGAAATCTGATCATTAGCTTTACAGTCACTACATACAGAGAGACAGAGAGAGAGAGAGGGAGAGAGAGAGAGAAAGAGAGAGACAGAGAGAGAAACTTGGCTTGGCAAATATCACTAACAGCCAGTACTGTTGCAACTTCATCCCTATTGCTTTACTTATAAAAATGATAAGCAAAAGAGGGGTTCTTGTATTTAATGTAACAATGGGATTGTTATTGTACAGATAATCCTAAAATGCAGATGGTGATATCTAAATAAAGTTAGTAACAATTACTGAAAATAGTTTGTTATATTCTTTTTTAATAAATGAAAATAATAAGCTTCACCATGCAGATTTGCTTTGAATATAAGAATTCAGACAACTCCAAAGTTATTGCAGTGTATTCAGATGACAACAATAGGTGTAATATTTTTATTCATAATAAAAATTCACATAATATGCTTTTCAAAAAATATGATTGTGTGTGAATGTCTTAAATGGTTATCATTTCTAGAAATCTTCTTCAGCTTTCTCTGCTCTCAAGAAGATCAAATAAATTAGATGAGACCGAGCATTAATTGGTTGCCACGATTCATTTTTGTAAAAATCATTTTGGAGTTGTAGATGTTTATAAAAAGGCTAATTGCAAAGTGGTTTAAATTATTTTTATTATGATTTAATTGTTCAAAACAATTTTCCCTTAGGATTATTTTTTCCAAGTCATTTATTTCACTTTATCAAATGACATTTTAAGAAGTTCTATAATCAGCATACGTTGTCAAGACAAAATAGAAAATGTGCAGATACACCGGCACTGTCAGCTTTCTTTTCTTCTTTCTTCTCTCTTCTCTCTCTCTTTCTCTCTGAAAGCCGTGTATCTTCTTATTAAAATAATTCAAACAAGAAAGACATGTGTAAGTAAAAATCAAAAAGCCTTGCCTTAATTTAATCAGCCTAATTTAGCTTTTGTGAAAAGTGAAAATATTTTAAAATAGTATAGCCAATATTTGATATGAAAAAGAATATGAAAACATTCAGACAGATATTGTTCATAATATTCTATTAGTCCATTCTCACACCACTGTAAAGAAATACCTGAGACGGGGTAATCTATAAAGAAAAGAAGTTTAATTGGCTCATGGTTCTACAGGC
The DNA here is from genome assembly GCF_003255815.1 of Theropithecus gelada. NCBI lineage: Eukaryota > Metazoa > Chordata > Mammalia > Primates > Cercopithecidae > Theropithecus > Theropithecus gelada. The sequence goes on from NC_037677.1 coordinate 16,421,289, forward strand.
TGTGCAAGAAGCATAGCGGCTTCTGCTTTTGGGGAGGCCTCAGGAAACTTACAATCATGGTGGATGGTGAAGGGGAAGCAGGCACGTCTTATGTGGGTGGAGCAGGAAGCCTAGAGAAAAGGGAAGTGCTACACACTTTTAAACAACCAGGTCTCATGAAAACTCACTCACTATCATGAGAAGAGCACTGAGGGGATGATGCTGACCCACTCATAATTAACCAGCCCCATGATCCAATCACCTCCCACCAGGCCCCACCTCCAAAATTGGGGATTACAGTTCAACATGAGATTTGGTAGAGACACAGATCCAAACCATATCAAATATTAATACATCATCTAGAATATATAATAAATACATAATACGAATATCTATATATCTATATATCTATATATATCTTTGTTTCTTTTTCACAAATCTGAATTTTCAATTAAGTGTTGCGTTTTGTATTTAAAGTTTTTTGTATGGGGATCTTTGAAAACCCTAAAAGTTGTTTCTTTCCAGGAATACAGTCTTGCACATTTTCCTTTCTGTGTGCCAACCAACACCAAAGTGTGTCAGTCATCAAAATACATACAGATAAAGAAATACAACCTAGTATATTCGCATTTGCCTAATGTGAAAGTTATATTATTTGACATCTGAGTCCCTAAGATAGAGAGGAAGTTGGAGACTGACAGTCTAACTGATAGTCCCCTTTCTATTCATACATTGAGCAAGTCTCCATGGAGTCGATATGAAGATTTGGACTGTCTGCCCCTCCAGTCTTGTGACGACCCCAAGAAAAGTAATAAAGGTGGAAAACAGAATGGGATTCATCTACAAATGATCAAACAAACACAACACTCTCTAATGGCTAAAAGCTGAGTGTATTTAATATATAACTTACTCTCAATAATAATATCAGTCTCATCTCTATGTACTCATCTATATGATGGTACTTGGAGACGGGGCATTTGGGAGGTAATTAGGTCACAGGGTGGAAGCTTCATGATGGGATTAGTGACCCTATAAGAAGAGATAAGAAAGAGCTTGCTTTCTCTCTCTTCTCCCTCTACCAGGTAAACTATACAATGAGAAGATGGCAGTCTGCAAACCAGGAAAAGGGCCTTCAACAAGACCCAACCATGCTGCCACTCTGGTCTCACAGTTCCAGCCTCCAGAACTGTGAAAAATAAGTATTTGTTGTTTAAGCTACTCATCCTATGGAATTTATTATATCAACACAAGCTAACTAAGACACATGCATTAATATGTGGCCATGGGGGGAATATGAAAAAAAACAAAAAGTGGAAACATACACAGATTAAACAGTTTTGTTATGGATTGAGTTGTGTACCCTTCAAATTCACATGTTGATGCTCTAACCCATGATGTGACTTTATTTGGAGACAGGGCCTTTAGGGAGATAATTAAGGTTAAATGATGCCAGGCGCAGTGGCTCACACCTGTTACCCCAGCACCCCAAGGAAAGCGGATCACCTAAGGTCAGGAGGTCAAGACCAGCCTGAACAACATGATGAAACACCATCTCTGCTAAAAATACAAAAATTAGCCAGGCATGGTGATGCATACCCATAATCCCAGCTACTAGGGAAGCTGAGGCAGGAGAATTGCTTGAACCTGGAAGGTGGAGGTTACAGTGAGCCAAGGTCACACCATTGCACTCCAGCCTGGGCGAGAGAGTGAGACTCCGACTCAGAAAAAAAAAAAAGGTTAAATGAGGTCTTACAGGGGGTCCCTAATCCAATAGGGCTCATATCCTTATAAGAAGAGGAAAGGACATTGGCTCTCTCTCTCATCTGCATTGTGAGGCCATGTGAGGGCTCAGCAAGAAGGCTTCAGTCTACAAGACAGGAAGCGAGACCTTACTAGACACCAACCCTAAAGGCACCTTAATCCTTCTAGTCCTCAGAATGGAGAGAAAATAAACGTATGTTATTCCAGCCAGCCAGCCTATGATATTTTGTTACGGTTGCCTGAGCAGACTAATACGGGTTTAAAATGTGTGTTCATCCATTTGCTAATGAAAGGTGAATGGAAAAGGAAAGATGGAAGACACAGGAGAGGTGCAATAACTGGTGGAGCAAGGTACCAGAGGAGACTCGAGGTGATGGCATCCAGAACACAGGCAACTTTTGTTGAAGAGAGCAATTGTTCCAGAATCTTCTAGATAGGGACTTTGAGAACTTCATGAGCATTCTGACTTCTGGCATGTACAGTATTTTAAAAAACGTTTCAAAGTTGTACCCGTTCCCCTTTAGCTTGGAGGAAATGATCCCTCTTCTAAAACTAAGCCTTCGCCTATGCTTAGGGTTTCAAAACTTCCCACAACCTGGAGATCTCTTGAGCTGATTTCTTCTGCACCTTTCTGCAGTACCTCTCCTTGACCTCTATCTCCTGATATGGTTGGGCTGTGTCCCTACCCAAATCTCATCTTGAGTTGTAGCTCCGTAATTCCCACATGCTGTGGGAGGGACCTGGTAGAAGATAATTGAATCACGGGGCCAGGTCTTTCCCATGCAGTTCTCCTGATAGTGTGAATAAGTCTCAAGAGATCTGATGGTTTTATAAGGGGAGTTCCCCTGCACAAGCTCTTTTCTCTTGTCTGCCACCATATGAGGCATGTCTTTCACTTTCTGCCACAATTGTGAGGCCTCCCCAGCCATAAACCTCTTTTTCCTTATAAATTACCCAGTCTCAGGTATGTCTTTATCAGCAGCATGAAAACAGACTCATACAATCCCCCACTACCCAGATCCAAGCACCCAGTGCACTAGTCCAGCATTTTCCTCTCTCTATGACTCATGAACCCTTTTCATAATAATTTGCTAACAATTTCCTTTAAAATTTTTCATGGTATGAAACAAAGTAATTTTAAGTTGAAAAAGGTTTTAGATTTTTTTTAGATCAGTGTATTATTAAAGACCATATTACAAAATTCATTTAATAAAAATTTCTATAATATCTATTCCATGTATTAAAAATCGTAGCTTTTCTCCATTTATTATATGACATATACTGTTTGATTTACTTTAATTATGTAAGAAAAAAGGATGGTTGAGTAATAAATTTCAAAATGACACTGTATGTGATGTGGAGACTAATGTATATTAAAAATGTAGATTAAAATTTAATTACATGTTACATCATCAAGATTTGACTGCTTTAGTAATTTTTAGGCTATTTGCAAGCACTTTCCAAATAACACATTTTTATTAGATGAAAGCCAAACTAGATATGATTATTACTATATTTTTTCTCTTTTTTCTGTTTATTTTTTAAGCAATTGAGACATCTTGGTAAGCTTTATAAGAATTTTGCTATCTGACTTGTGGATCTGACTTGTGAAAATTATCTTGAGCTAAATTTGCAGAAATATTACTATCATTTGCTTCTCAATAACTTATATTCAAACACTAGTTTTCCTTACATTGTGTTTTAAAAAATTCCCCCTTTACAGCCCCAATATGTAACTGAAAAAAATATCAATTAAAAACTGCAGGAGTCTGAGACCAGCTTGGCTAACATGGCGAGATCCCACCTCTACAAAAAAAGGAAAAAAGTTAGCCAGGCATGGTGGCTCTCACCTGTAGTCCCAGCTATTCAGAAAGCTGTGGGAGGCTTACTTGAGCCCAGGGACCCATGGCTGCAGTGAGCCATGATCATGCCACTGCACTCCAACCTGAGTGACAGAGTGAAACCCTGTCTCAAAAAACCAAACCAAACCACAACAACAATGATGAAAAAACAACAACAACTAAAAGCCAGCAAAATTCTATGAAGGTTGAAACCAGTGGTGTCCACCAAGTCACAACAGCACTGACTCTGATCCCACACATGGTTGTCCTTGCCTGTTGGGTGAAGGGCAGTGGTGAGGGGTTGACTCTTGACTTACTCTGTCATTGCCACCACATGAATCCCTCTGCAACTCTCTGGGGATTTGTGGATCTCCAGTGAGAACACAGTGCCCTAGCCCAGTGGAGAACACAGTGCCCTAGCCCAGTGGTTCTCAAACTTGGGGGAGCAACAGAATCAACCAGAGAGTTGTTAAAACACAGATTACTAGGATCAAATGATTCAGTAAATCTGGTCGGGCGTCCAAAAATTTGCATCTCTAACAATCATCAGGCTAGACGCTGATGCTGTTGGACCCATGACCACGCTTTGAGAACCACTGCTCCACCATCAGATGGTTCATGCTCTCCATTCATTTTCCTGGCTTCTTGCCTTTACTTGTTTCCTTTCTGGAATGCCTCCTGCCTCTCCATTTCCTGAATTGTACTTGCTGAAATCTTACTTGTCCTTCAAGGCAAAATTCATTGCCACTTCCTTGGGCTGCTTTCTGTTCTCTCCAGAGTGCCCCATTCTTTCCTCTAGGAGACAGCTAGGCAGGTGACGGTTTGGTGTGTATACATTGTGCACAATCTATGGGGTAGGCTCTGTGTTAGTCCATTTTCTCGCTGCTCATAGAGACATACCCAAGACTGGGTAATTTATAAAGAAAAAGAGGTTTAACGGACTCACAGTTCCACATGGCTTGGGAGGCCTTACAATCATGGCGGAAGGCAAGGAAGAAAAAGTCACACCACCGGGCGCAGTGACTCATGCTTGTAATCCCAGCACTTTGAGAGCCTGAGGCAGGTGGATTGCCTGAGCTCAGGAGTTCGAGACCAGCGTGGGCAACATGGCGAAACCCTGTCTCTACTAAAAATACAAAAAAAAAAAAAAAAAAAAAAATTAGCCAGACATGGTGGTACTCACTTATAATCCCAGCTACTCGGGAGACTGAGGCACGAGAATCACTTGAACCGGGGAGCAGAGGTTGCAGTGAGCCGAGATTGTGCCACTGCACTTCAGCCTGGGTGACACAGTGAGACTCTGTCAAAAACAAAACAAAACAAAACAAACTCTCACATCTTACATGGCTACAGGGAAGAGAGAATGAGAACCAAGTGAAAGGGGTTTACCCTTATCAAACCATCAGATCTCATGAGACTTATTCACTACCACCAAAACAGTATGGGGGAAACTGCCCCAGTGATTCAATTATATCCCACCAGGTCCCCCCCACAACACATGCGAATTATAGGAGCTACAGTTCAAGAGGAGATTTGGATGGGGACATAGCCAAACTGTATCAGGCTCCTAGGAAAATGCCCAGGGCACAAAGATACGTAACTACAGACCTTCCCTTTGAGGAAACCCCATTTATGTATCTCACTCTCATTCACAGAGTTAAAAACTCATTGATTGTGAAAATGATGTTTTATTAATTTTGATATCCCCTGGCCTAGCATACATCTAGGCATTTAATAATGTTACTTCTAACTTTAATTGGCTTGTGAAAAATATTATTTATGTACTCAACAAATACTTACTGGATGTGCCATGATGAATGAGACAGACGCAATCCCAGAGCTCATAATAGTAATGACAATCATGATGATTTACTGAGTGTTTATTATCTGCCAGGCACTATATTAGATGCTTTATGTTTATTAACTCATTTAAACCTCAAAACAAATCTATACGGTAGGTACCATAATTACCTTAATTTTACAACATGAAAGCCTAACTAAGGTCATACAGCTATGTAAGAAAAAGGAATCAGGGTTTAGAACCTGGGAAATCTGGCCCCAGCACCATTTACCATGACATTATAGCCGATGAAACATTCTAGCGAGGAAGATGGCATTAAAGATGAATGAGTTAAATTCTGTCCTGATATGTACTGTGAATGAGCAGTACAAGATGCTATGATGTTATGTGGCAGAAGGGGAAAACCCAGATGTTTTGAGATGGTCAGGATGGATTTTCTTGAGAAAATGATTCCTTAGCTGAGACTTGAAGGATGGGCATGAGTTAAGAAGACAAAAGGGAGAAGGTAAAGTGTTATTACCAGTCAAGGAAAAAGCACGTGCTTAGTTGAAATGGGCTGTGAATCGTCTAAGGAACCAAAAGAATGCTTATGTATTATGGTGCAGCTGAAGAGAAACATCAGGGCCAGAACATTCAGGGAATTAAGAGTCCTGTTAAGGATTCAAAAATTCACCCTAGGCCAGGCGCGGTGGCTTACGCCTCTAATCCCAGCACTTTGGGAGGCCAAGGCGGGTGGACCATGAGGTCAAGAAATTGAGACTATCCTGGCCAACATGGTGAAACCCCATCTGTACTAAAAATACAAAAATTAGCTGGGCTTGGTGGCACACACCTGTAGTGCCAGCTACTTGGGAGGCTGAGGCAGGAGAATCACTTGAACCCAGGAGGAGGAGGTTGCAGTGAGCCAAGGTCACGCCACTGCACTCCAGCCTGGCGACAGAGTGAGACTCCGTGTCGGAAAATAAAAATAAAAATAAAAATTCACCCTAAGAGCAATGAGAATCCACTGCAGTCGTCTAAGTAAGGCAGCCATGTTACTAAGGGTCAGGTTAGAAGGGAACAAGTACAAATGTGGGGAGATGGCTGGTGGGTTACTGTTACAGTCCAGACAAGAGAGGAAGGGGGCTTATATTAGGGTGTTGGCAGTAGGAAAAGTGAGGAATGGAGAGAAAAACAAAACTTGTTGACTGAGTGAGCACTGAGGGAGAAGTGCCAACAAGAGCTCTAATTGCTGTCACAGAGAGGGATATGACAGAGAGTGACTGCAGGGGTGACTTAATTTGAAACTTGAGTGCCAAAAGGGAACCAGTCCTGTAGAGATCTACGAGGGAGAGGTAAGAGGAAGCTCCAAAGCCCTGACGTGGCAATGAGCTTGGTTGGTATGAAGAAGAGGAAGAAGGCAGCATGGCTGGGAGGTAGAGGGAGAGAGGATGCTAAGGAGGGCAGGAAAGGGAGACTGGGAGATGGGGTTTGGATCATGAGAGCCCTGTGAGCCAACACAAAGAGTCCAAAATTATCCTAAGTGAAATGGGACATAGGAATACATGAGCATGATTAAATACAGTATTTGCTACTCTGTAGAGTCAATTATAAAAATCCAGAGAGTGCAGAGGAAGAAGTGCAGGAAAGTACCATAATAGTTCAGGTGTGAGATACTGGTGGCTTAAACTAGGAAAACAGAGAGAAAGGAATAAAATCAGGGTGTATTTTACACATGGGAATGGTGAGACCTGTTGCTGGATTATATGTGGCAGTTAAGGGAAGGAGGGAGTTAGATTCTTGAATGACTGGATGGTGGTGCTCACTAAGATGGAGGGTACTAGAGGGGGAACAGTTTAGGAGGTGAGTGTCAAGAGTTCTGTGTTTGGCATGCTAAGTTTGAAGTGCCTACTAGTCTTTCAAGTAGAGAGTTACACTGGCAATTAGATAGATGAATCCACACTGGCAATTAGACATATAAATCCCGAGCTCAAGCCCAAGACTGGGGGTGTACTTTTGGAGGCTTACTTAAAGCTATGGAACTGAGTAAGATCACCTAGGGAAATAAGGAAAAGAAAGGGGTACAGTACTGAGTTCTGGGACACCCCAACTGAGGTTGGACAGACAGCAAAGGATGTGAGAAGAAGGTCAGGAAAAAAAACATCAGGAGATTGTGTTGTCACAGAAGCCAAGAGAAGAAAATGGTTCTAAAAGACAGAGCTCAAATGTGGGACAAACGAAAGGCTTAGACGAGGCTTGAGAAGTGACCACTGCCAATGGCCACCTGCAGGTGTCTGGGTACCCTAACAAGACTAACATCAGTGATAAGGTGGCAGCGATCACCTGATGGAACTGGGTAAGCAGAGAAAGTGGAGGGAGTGATGCTAACTTATGCCCTAAGTTGTATCGTGATAAAAACCAGAGAAGATCATGAGAGCTGGAGGGGATACAGAGAATACTACAGCATGTTTGTTTGCTTTAAAGACAGGGTCTTGTCTCACACTGTCACTCAGGCTGGAGTGCAGTGGCACCATCATAGCTCACCGCAGCCTCAAACTCCTCTGCTCAAGAGAACCTTTCTCCTCAGCCTCCTGTGTAGCTGAGACTACAGGTACGCACCACTATGCCCAGCTAACATTGTTTTGTTTTGTTTTTAAAGATGAGGTCTTGCTACATTACCCAGGCTGGTCATAAACTCCAGGTCTCCGGGAATCCTCCTGCCTCAGCCTTCCAAAGTGCTGGCATTACAGGTATGAGTCACTGCACCTGGCCACTACTGCTTATTTGGGTGCAGATAAAAAGGAGTCAGTGAATAAACTGATGATGTGGGAAGGAAAGAGAGAGAGAGAAAGAATCATAAATGTAGCACTGAAGTTCTTGAGAAAGGGAGAGGAGGTGACAAAAGTGGAGGGGCTGGCTTAGCTAGGAACAGCGATAGTTTGTCCATCAAAATAGGAGAGAAGGAATACTACATGGGTACAGATGCAATTAGGTTCATCGATATGGTGAAAGAAAGATTAGTTAATTCATTTTCACTTTCTGCTTATATTTTTTCAATGAAGTATGAATTGAAAAAGCTGGCAAAATAGATCAGTGAATATAGACATTTGAAAAGGTCATAAGAAGGTGTGACATTGTCACATAAGCATGCAACAACCCGGGAAATAAAGCAGGGCTGCACAACAACAGTGTCCAGTTCAGTTGTGGTTATGAATTTAAATGAGACCAGTCAGCACAATTATGTGATTCCTCCCCCCAACAATGCTCAGTTGCTTCAGTGACAGCATAGGATAGATGGATCATTGGTGGACACAGGGATGGAGACATGCCAGCTGTGTGCAATGAAGAACAAGAGGGGCAAGAAAATGAAAGAAGCGATTGTAATGATGAGTGGAGAATAAGGAGGGAAGAAAATAAGGAGGGAAGAAAGTGGGAACAATCAAGATCTTTAGATTTGAGATCTTGATAACGTACAAGAATTGCTGCTGTGGCGTACTAGAGTATATGACTGGGGGAACATGATAGGGCATAAAGACAGAGGGAGGTTGAAAATCAAGATTCTGATTTTGGTTTTGCAGGATTTTGTTTCTCTTGCATTATAGGTCATAATCAGTTATTCAAAATCCCTTTGACCAGGCACATTCACCATTCAGAAATTTTCCAATGTCACAAAAAAATAGGATATATATGCCCTATGTTACATAACCCCTGTGAGATTCAAGGCCCCATCCTCTAATCAAACACATGAACATTTCTGCAGCAACACCATGGATTTTTACACTAAGTGGGATAAGGAAAGACTATTCATAGGCTTGCAGTAAGTCAGGTCAAGTCATCTTGCCAAGGAAGTTCAGATCTGGTCAGGTTTGGTCTCCAAATGAGTGGCCAATAAATAAATAAATGCAGATGTTAGTTCTATTTGAATTTTAAGACTGCAGATAAGAGATTGTGAACACAATAACCCTCTGTGCCCTGAGGCATTTGATATTTTAAATATTGCTCTTCTTTCTCCTAGGAGAGTTCACACACTTCCATAGGAAGAGAGCCACATCGCACAAGCAACAGGTGTAATTCTAAGGTGCTATTTCTCTGAATGCCACACATGTTTACCATTGCTCATCTCGAGGAATAAAAACCCAGTTTCAAGTTTTATACACAACCCATGAAAAACGTAACCTTCAATAAAAATATGTGAACAAAATAGACTCGCTTCTGGGAGGATGGGGAGGGATGGAGGAAATTATCACAGAGAGTGCCGGCTCAGGAGTCGCTCTGAGGTCAGCCCCAATCCTTTGGTTTACATTTGCAGGGAGGATCTACCCAACAGCTGTGCTTTAGTCATCTTTAGAGATACTCTCTCCCACCCCCTACCCTAAGTCAGTGAATTGTCATTGAAAAAACACAGAGTTGAATGTGCTGAGAAGTATACATTATGCTGCATTGTGTGACTGTGTAATTACTGTCCTATACATGCTGGACCAGAGATTGACTGAAGACTGGAGAATTAAACAAAGTTGTGACTAATTCTGGACCAAATCCAACAGGCAGATGAATAGGGCAATCCTGATATTTTGCCAAAGCCAGGGCTATAGATAACTGCAGTGGGCAGGAGGTAAGTGAAAGAATTAGTTGAGCGAAAGTTTTGATTAGGAGGTTGATGATTCTGACACATTGGTTTAGAATGATGTCTTAGGCTAGATTCTTTTATTAAAAAAAAAAAAAAAGCAAAACAACAAGAAACTTTCTGTGTTCTTAAGTTTTAGCATTGTTTCCAATGAATTAATGAAAGGTATTATACTTAATTTTTTTTAAAAAAAATTACTGATATGAACATTTTCTCCTTTAAGAGAATTTTTTCTAGCCTGAGATTCCTGAGCCACCAGAGAGACATAGAGTTTGCAATGGTGGTCCACTTAGAATTTAGTTTTTCCAAAAGCTTAAGAGAACCATCTATTTGATTATGACAAGCCTAAGTAAGCTAATTAATATTGCAAGTATATCCCTGACAAAGTGCATTCCAGGTGGGAGAAAGAGAGTGAGCAGAGGTAGAAAGGTAGAAAGCTGCAGATATCCAGAGAGTTCTGTCCAACTGGACAGAGTATCAACGTAGAAGCAATGGGATTGAAGAACAGAAACAAATATCAAGGCTCTTAAGTGCCAGGCTGAAAAAATGGAATGTAGTTAGTTGGTTTGCAAAAACAATGCTCTTGAAGGGTTTTTGAATAAGAAAATGGCATTATCACATTTATATAGCTTTTTTCCATAGAATTCAAACCACTTCATGTACTTCGGTGTCATTAAATATGTCTATGGCTTTAGGGTAACATCAGGTAAATTTGAGTCCTCATTCTAGTTTTTACTGACTTCCAAGACCTGAAATTTATAAATTAGACTCTGCCAGTGCCTCAAACTATCTGAACTTCATTTTACTCATATATAAGTGGGGATGATAACACCAACCATCCATGCAAAGATCAAATGAGAGGATTTATAAACCACATTAAGATATGGCACCAAGTGGATGTTCATTAGAAATCAGTTCTCCTCCCAGACCCTCCATGGCTTCTAATAATTAGAAACATCAGAAAGAAAATACACCCCCATATGAAACTTTTCATTATTTTTTTTTCTTTATTCTTTATTCAACTGAACAAACTTTTATATGACCACTTACTAGGCCCTAGGATACAAAGATGAATAAGATAAAGCTCTTCTTCTCGAGTATTGTACATCCCCATAAAGGAAGCAGAAGCTACATCAGTAATCAAAATGCCAAGTGAGGAGGAGAATTAACAAAATACTGGTGAGCAGAGAGAGAATAGGGGACAAATCCTGGCCAGGGGATCTGTGAAGACTTCACAGAAGAGAAGATATTTCAGCTGGGTTTTGAAAAATGAGGAGGTTGGTGTGTAAGCATCTTAGAAGCATAAATGTGGGACTTCCTAAAGCAAGAGGGTGGCCAGGGTAGGCTGGCACAGTAAGACTCCAGAAGGAATATCAGACAAGGTTATTAAGGAATATATCCTACTATGAGTGTGAATTTTTATCCTCTACACAAGCAGAAGCCACAAAAGGTGGTCCAGTACATTGGATTATTTAGACACTGGTAGAATAATGTGGGTTGGGGGTAGGAGGCGAGTAGGGGGAAATCTACATGGGCCTCCGTGTTCTCAGCTTTGGTGCAGTTTTGATGGAAATCATAACCAAGATAAAGTGTCCAAGAAGAAGGAACCTTAGGAGAAGTAGATGTAGGCTTGAGGTGAGATTAACTGGGGCCCTTTAGATTTGAATGGACTGTGGCCCATCTAGATAAAAGTATAGAGCTGAAGTTCACTAGAATGATCATGATGGAGTCAATGAACCACCAGGTACCAGTGAGCACTTAAGCCCAGGATGTGGGTACATTCAAACAGGAAAATATGGAGGGTGAAAGAAAGTGGGCTAAGGGTGGAATTATAGAGATCACAGTGTATAACACAGTATATAAATGTATATTTGTACATGCACCTACTTTCCACTCCTATTGGAAAGGAGTGATACCAGTCATACAGAGGGAAAAAGAACAAGGAAAAAGAGTGTCTGGGAAGACAATAGAGAAATCCAGAAAACATCAGCTGTACTTCAAGCAGAAAGAAAGCCAAAACATACTTAGGAGTTTAAAAAATCTTTTTATAGCAATTTAAAAAACAAGGTGAGATGCTTTTCTGATTCTTTTTTTCTTCCTGACTTATTATGTAATGGCCCCAAATAGAAAAAAAGAAAAAATCCTAAAGAGAATACTAGTCTTTCTCATTTTAGATGATTTCAATAGCCCCATTTAATCTTCTTGTATCTACTTATTTTATAACACAATAAATCTCATTTAATGACAAAAGATATTTTCCTGAAACTCTACCAAACATGCTATTTTCCTCCTGAAGAAACCCTAGATTACACCCCATTGCTTACAGGATAATGTGTAATAGTCTATTACTCTTTTACGTGAATCTCCTTTTCCTTGTCTACTCCTGTCATCAAACATATTTTACACATTTATGCCTCTTATAGTTTGTTGATACGTCATATAATTCCCTCTACAAATATAAGCAAATATTAGGTTGGTGCAAGTAATTGCGGTTTTCAGCATTAAAAGTAATAGGCAAAAACCACAATTACTTTTGGGCCAACCTGGTAGAAACCTTGCTATGTCATTTCTAGACATCCTTGAATGCGCACCCTAAATCCTTTTCCTACCAAAGTCGACTTTGCCTTTCTCCACCTTCCATAGTTTTTGTTTGGCATTTATCAGGCCAGAGGCCATTAGACCCGAACTGGGCTCCTAAACGACCATGTGACCTCTGGAAATATCTCCGGGCCCCAGTTTTTTCATCAATAAGTTACCTTTTCAGGTTCTCAAACTCCAAAATCCTTTGATCCTATATGCTGCAGTAAGTTCATAGCTAAAGAGATGGGAATCTCTAAAACAGAGCAGAATAAAAGCATGATACTGTACACACCTGTACACATGTGTGTGCATGCACACATGCGCACACCCATGCACACTCTCCCAGCAAAGAATTAAACTGAATATCTGCCAAAGAAATTAATATGAAACACTAGGATTTCACCAATATCCATGGATTTGAGAAAGAACAGCACACAGGACAGAATGATGGTAACATAGTCCTGGGTCAATTCAAACATTTCCCACAATTGGAAGCTAAAGTCCAGAACGAACTCAAGCTTCTGAAAAACACAATCAGTAAAATAGACTTAAGGCCTCCATTGTCTGACTCAGGTGGCCTCCTGAGACTCATCTCCTGTCACTCCCTGTCTTTTGCACATTGCCCTGTCATGAGACACGATATCTTCTCAAGCCTCTTGGAATATACCATAGTTTTCCCAGGAAGGCCGCTTTTCCTCCTTGAATTACTGCTCTTTCCTTGAGGGTCAGTTTTCCTTCCTGGCATCTCTCTTTCATGCTGAAGGCTTTTCTCAAATGGCCCTTCACACTTAAATGAGGCAATAAGAAAATCATGTATGCACCTGCCTTTCCTACTGGACAGTTAGATCTTTGAGGGAGAAGGCTGTGTTTGGTTCACCTTTTTTCCTGAAACATTCTTGCAAGCTTGGGATGCAGTGTTAGTAGTATACTATTTAGAACATAATAATTGGCCCACTTTTTTACTATTCATACCATATGAAGGTGGCATTAAAAACCACTAAGGAGGACCAAGTCAATTATGAAATCATATTCTGTGACCAGAGTGGAATAGTTCTATCATTAATCACACAGATAAAGAGGTTTTACCTTTTAAAAAAAAAAAGCAGGTAGATGGGGCAGGGAAAACAGAACATTAAAAGTTGAGTCAAATATTTGAATGACGGTTGTACAAATACCATTTAACGCGATGTGGACTTACTCTCTATCAGGGCTATCCTGAAAATTCAACAGCTAACTCTCCCAACCCTAAGAGGAAGATACTAGTATTTTTCCCCACTTTACGAATATGAAATTGAAAGGCAAAAACATTAACAAACTTGCCTGAGGCCACACTATTAATGATTGGTAAAGCCAAAATTTCTATCCAGGCTGACAATTTCTAGAATAGTCATTTAACTTCTATAGACTTGTCATGCATTAAAGCCTTTAGAATTTAGAAACAGGTAGAATTTATTTGCAATTAGAATTTCCCAGTGATGAACTGATAGGATCAAATGGCAGGATGTCAAGACTGCATACTTACAATGGTCGGAAAGTTAGATCTTCAAGACCTATTCCAAATTCAGAAGCTTTGATGGTGGTTTTTGTGTACGTGTAGGTATCTATTCTTTCCAAATGAAGTGCAAGATTCTTGGGGGTATGAATAATGTCTAATAGTTTTCTATGTTCTTTTATCCATACTGTTCCATGTACATAGTAAGCAAAAATCCTTGTTGGTTGATTTTGAAATCCTTTCCACCAGCTAGCCTTTTAAAACAGGGTTGATTATCCCTCCTCTGTGATACTGAGCATGAAGGCAACAGAACAGATTTGTGACTTCTAAAGCTCCCTTCCAGGGCTGTGATTTGGTAGGGGACAAAAATAGACAGGAAAAAGCACCAACATCCTTATGTCCTTCTGTGGCACAGTTGGAGAGTGCTATGCCAGAGTTTCTGATTTTAAAGGTTGTTTGAGAAAAAGAAAAAAAAAGATAAAATGAAGTTCTGAGCAATTCTCAAAATCACTTATTGATCATGTCACCCAGCTCTTCTAAATTCCAACCTGTATATATAAGAAATATCAAACTGGTATTGGGAAAAAGAGCTAGGCTTGCTGATGGTCTCAAGGATATATCAGCAATAACAGCAAGCAGTCTAAATAGTTCCAGACTCACAACATTCAAAGACAAGACGACCAATCATCAAGATTTTACAAAACAATTGTCAGCAATAGAAACACATCAGAAAAATTACACTAGAATTGTAGCTAATATTTCTAAATAGTTCTCTAGATTGTTACAAAGATTTTGAAATGATCATTTTGCCTCTAGACAGTGGCAATTTGGTATTATAAGTAGCACAATATAATAGTTTTGAAGCAAAAACTACAGGGGTCACTTTGCAATTGACCTTATACTTGGAGGTATTATTGTTCTTTTTTTAAGGCTAAATGAAAGTGCAAAAAATATTATGGAGTCACGAAAGGAAGAGTGTAGGATATTGATAATAACCTTCCAAATCTACTCCCGACAATTTAAAAATAGCACACTGTACATAGCCATTTTCACCTAATAGCTAAAACATAAAAACATGATTTGAGAAACAAGAAATGCATACACTTGTTGCAATTATTTTATAAAATCTTTAAGATTGGTTCTCTTACCTTATCTTTGAATGTTGTAGTCTGGAAATATTTAGACAGCTTGCTGTTATCTCTAATATATCCTTGAGGCCAACAGGAAGGCCAGCTCTTTATACCAAAACCACTTTGATATTTCTTTTTTTTTTTTTTTTTTTTTTGAGACGGAGTCTTGCTCTGTCACCAGGCTGGAGTGCAGTGGCGTGATCTCGGCTCACTGCAATCTCCACCTCCCGGGTTCAAGCAATTTCCCTGCCTCAGCCTCCCGAGTAGCTGGGACTACATGTGTGCACCACCATGCCCGGCTAATTTTTTGTATTTTCAGTAGAGACAGAGTTTCACCATGTTGGCCAGGATGGTCTCGATTTCCTGACCTCGTGATCCGCCCACCTTGGCAATTTGATATTTCTTACGCATCCAGATTGGAATTTAGGAGAACTGGTGACATGATCAATAAGGTGCAAGCACATGGAGACTTTGAAAGCATCAAATAATGATACTCTAGTAGTGAAACATGGTTGGTTTTCAAGTCATAATTTTACCTTCATTAATAAGATGAGCTCCAACTTCCAAATAAGCCATGTACAAATAAGAAGCAATTGCTGTCCACCTTTATCCCCCAACGCCATCCTGGTCCCATAAAGGACACCCAACTCTGTGAGCCTCTCCTTCAAATTGATGTGCTCCGCTCTTACAGCACCTCCTGCCAGGAGCCTCATGCATGTTTAGGACCTGAATCCATTCACCACTTTCAATTCCTGCTACCTAGAATATGGCCCCTTGTAATCCTGTGAGAGCAGCCCAGATGCCAAAGCCTGGCTGTTTCTAGCCTACTTCTATCACTACCCTCTTGACTTACCTTTCTTGCCCCTCTTAAAAATAACCAGGGCCAGTGTCACAAGAGACCTTACAACTCAGAGCCGCCAATAATGAAAGTTCAGCTACGTGGGAGTTTAAAATGGCTTGGTGGACTGTCTTGTGGCCCATCTTTTATGACATTTTTCCTGTGGGGAACCATGCAGAATTCTAACTAATTTAAAAACTGGTATCTACAGCAGAATTCATTCCTAGGCTAGGGACCACATATAATAATAATCACCCCAAATAAGCAGCAGGAGTTGAAATTACACAACTGAAAATATTCCACTAGGGAAAGAAGAGGAGCTAAAATATTGGGAATGTATGTTTAATACAGTTGCAACTATAGAAGGAGAATGTCTACTGGCCAAAAAAAAAAAAAAAAAAGCAGCAAATTAGGAAGACCTTTAAGTGAAACTGCTCACTAATAACGCTGTCATGGGAACCTCTATAAAATGCTTACATTGAAGTCTAGCAGATTCCAGAATCCTCCAGCGCTTTAGGGAATCGAGTTGTTGAAAGCATCCCATCTTTTGTATTTAGAAGGTACTCTCTCTGCTTTAGGCTAAAAAGTGTGTCAACACAACATATTGACAATAAACCAAAAAAAGAAAAGAAAAGTAAGCAAACAAATTAAAAACAAAATCACTTCCTTAATTCTTCTTTTAAACGAAAAGCACTAGAAAACAAAACAAAACAAACAAACAAAAAAAACAATATCAAGGCCAGAGCACAGGACTAATCTAGCTGAAACTGAATGGGACATATTAAAGGTCACCACTGTGTAGGACACACGAACTCAACACCAAGAGGATTTGGGAGGCATTCGGCTTTGACTTAATACTGTAAAAGTGTTTGTGCTTAATTATGGGAGCCCTTGGGGGCCCTTCCTTGCCCTTTTCCCATGTGGGATGTCATCAGTAATGGAAATTACCTGGTTTTGAGATTAACAAAGACAACACTCGAGATGCCAACCAGGGGCCACCATTGTTCTGACAAATGACAACCAAACCTCTATTTCAGGGCAGCAGGATGTCACTCTGGGAGATTTTTCCATCAGCCAAAGTACACCTACCTGGACCTTTGTAGATGTGACCTTCAATTAAGGCAATGATTTCCTCATTACCCATTTTCCACAGGCTTATTTTACAGAGATGCTCCCAGGGAGCATGAAATGGGAAAACTCGGAAGGAATAAGAAAAGGGATTTTTAAACCAGGGTAGTCATTATAGCCTCTGGGGAAAGGAAGAATGTTTGGGAGCCTTTATGAAACTTTATTTTATTTATATTGTTTTTCAAGTACATCTTTTACTAAGGGATGTGGTTGTCAAAACAGCAACAAATATATGCTTTGTTTGATGGATGAAGTTCCCCTCCTGCTTTGGGCCAGCATGGAGCTGCAGAATATTTTTATGTTAGCAACAAAACCTACCTCCTGGACTTCATAATATTGAGCATGTTTGCTGGAGCCACAGCTTAATCAGTATGAGCCTATCCAACACCTCTATGAAAAACCAAAAACTGCCCAGAAACCTTCTCTATCAAAAGCATGGTACACTGTAGGTAGAGCTTCCAACCGCACAAGCAAGTCAGCAATTAAGCTCAGAATTGATCTGAAAAAGACTCTGAAAAATAATATACCGCTGGTCCAGAAGCTAGAGATGACATAAAAGAAAATCCACAATGAAAACATGGCATCATTTGTCTTCCACTTGACCTAGCACCAGCGGTGCTCCATTCCTGCTCCCAGAAACGGGGGAATGATGGAGCAGGGACCCAGGCTAGGTGTATCTGCTCCCATTTGCAAGAGTATCCAGAGAGGAAGAATATTTCCAGTAGCAAAATAGCACGAAATCAGAGAAACATAAAAAGGAACAGCCACACGTTGACCCATATTTTCTTGATAAGCCTTTTCCTTAAATTTGCAATTTAGTTAACTCTCAAAGATCCTACGTGAAGTAAATACTCTTATTCTCAGCTGAACAGGAATATTGACTTGCCTTGTGTTTTAGAGAAATCAGGCAGAGAAGTTTTGGTAAGGGGTGTCTGTGTTTGCATTTTGCTGTTTCCTTGCTTTGTTTTCCTTGTGGTTTGGTCATCCTCTGTCACTCCTCTGATAGAACTTCATTTTATTTTCATATTTCTTATTGCAAGCTGGCAATATGTACAGATAGACGTAGGGCATGGTATCCATGTCCACTTCAGAGATTCATGGTCCATGTTAGGAAAACAAACAATTCAGAAAGAAAAATATACAAAGAGCGTTTCAAATATCAGCTGTGCAAAGGAGTCAATGTCAGCATAAGTCACATAATGTGCTGTCCTAGTAGAGCACTCCATACTTTCAAGGCCTCCCATAGTATTGGGTAAAGACAAGCCTACACTAACGTTTTATCAAAGCTGCTGAAAAAAACAGAATGATTCAGTTTGGCAACTGATAAGGTCCTGATAGATCACTTAATTCAAAACTTGTCCTTCACAGATGGAAACACTGGAAACCCAGCTGCATGAAGCATGTAGTGAGTTCTATAGTTTTATGTTGCTCTGGCATTGGTCTTGAATCTAGGCTTGACTTTCTCATACCGGGAGTAGGGCTTAGTCACCCTTGACATAGTTTTCCGCTCTCTGCTTCCTCCCAGTAACTCAAGGTGGTTGACAACCACTTGCTGGTGACCACCTCCCTAAGGGAGAGCTGGATACAACCTACTTGACTGGCCCCACTGACTCCCCGACCAACAACCTGCATAGAACACACAGACATGCTGCAGTGACCCCTCTCGGTCGCAATGTCCACAAAGCTCACCTACCGATTAGAACTTCCCACAGGAAGCCTGCTTGGGCAAGGCCCTGGACCCCAGTAAAGGCTTTGGCCCACAGGTTCCCCCTACAACTCTCTCTCTTGCTCCCCACTCGCTGGTTGCATGTGTGTGTCTCAGACAGTTCCCCACTTCCAGCTGGCCCTGTAAGTCCTGCTCCCCTCCTCTCTGGGACCTGTGAGTAATACACGTCCTCTGCTGTTTCATGTGCTTGATTGAGTTGCCTCCTCTGTGTCTCCCCTGCCTGACACAGCTGAACCCAACCTCCTTCCGGGATCTCCTAGAGAGCAAACCGATCAGGGCTTTCCTAGAGAGTAGCTACCTTGGTAGGAATAAACTGAACACAGATCAAATAAGAGGCACAAGGGTGTCTGCTCGTCGAAACGGATCCCTGTGAGAGAAACACCTGCTCACAGGTGGTCACTTAGGCACTAGGCCTTCCCCCAGGATGAAGAAGTATCCCAAGAAAGTCACACTGTAATCAGCCATGCCCACTTCCTCTACAGCCCCTTCAGGGCAGGGGTTGAGTTTGTAGCCGCTCTTCAGAGAGAGACCTCGGGAACAAATTAGTGGAAAATATGACAAAGTGTTGCGTTCAGAATTGCACCAAGAGTTGTGGAGAGCGGAGATTGGATTCCCAGTGCAGTGCTCTGAAATTAAGCTGTGCTTTTTGCTTTCATAGGTAAGACTCTCCCTGACAGTGCTCCCATCTCCATTTAAGTGTGTATTTAAAATACTTTTTTAAAGGTAACATTTCGTAAAAGAATAAACTGGCACCACAGATGTGTGTGGGCCTGTTCCAAATACATCTCAATATAGTCAAGTAATTCTTTTGTTCCAAGGCTCTTAACATACCTCGAAAAAACACACCACACAAGATATGCTGTGCAGAAGAACAGTCTGTTCCAAGCCTTTCCTTTTATGATGCTATTGCTGTTATACTGCACACTTTTCACACCTGGAGTCCACCAATCATAGCCCCTTAAAAATGTTTCATTTGTTGAGGAAAACTTTGGATTTTAAAAGTGCTTCTCGGGCTCTGTCTTCATGGCAATCTCCCCAGAGTAAATATAATCTCATTTCCTTTACAAAGGCAGCTTTAAATGTCTGAACACAGCAGTACACTCCAACTCCAAGTATGTATAGGTTCCTTACATCCTTATGAAGATATTTTGGAAGGTTCTTTGCCTCCAAAAACCTTCCTCACTTGGCTAACAGTAGTGCCTGCAATCTCACCATTCTATGAGTTAGGTATTGTGCTCTGCCACTGATCTGTTTAAAGATCCTTGTGAGAGGACAGGGAAGAGCAAATAAACATTAGGAACATACACCCAAAAGGAGATGGAGTTAAAAATGAACTCCTCTTGGCCGGGCACGGTGGTTCATGCCTGTAATCCTAGCACTCTGGGAGGCTGAAGCAAGTGGATCACTTGAGGTCAGGAGTTCGAAACCAGTCTGGCCAACATGGTGAGACCCCATCTCTACTGAAAATACAAAAATTAGCCAGGCATGGTGGTGGGAACCTGTAATTCCGGTTACTCGGGAGGCTGAGGCATGAGAATCACTTGAACTTCGGAGGTGGAAGTTGCAGTGACCTGAGATCACACCACTCCACTCCAGCCTGGGCCACAGACCGAGACTCCATCTCAAGAAACAAACAAAAAACTCCTCCTGCTTTATAATTTTAGTGACAGCTGACCCTGCATAAAGTACTGGCCTCAGATTTTGAAGTAAAAACTATAAATTCATGCTGTCTGCCACAGCTGGATATTCAAATAAAAAACTGAAAGCAAAGCAAAATAAAACAAACACGACAGACACTAACACCAACCAAAACAAAAACTAAGAACATGTACAGCTGACCTTGAACAACACAGGTTAGAACTCTGCAAGTTCACTTCTCTACAGCTTTTATTCTGCCTCTGCCACTCCTGAGACAGCAAGACCAACCCCTCCTCTTCTTCCTCCTCCTCAGTCTACTCTTTATGCAGATGATGAGGATGAAGACCTTTACAATAATCCACTTCCACTTCATGAACAGTAAATGTACTTTCTCCTCCTCTTCATTTTCTTAATAACATTTTCAATAACATTGTAAGGACACAGATATAATACATGTACACGATATGTGTTAGTTGATGATGTTATTGGGAAGGCTTCTGGCCAACAATAGGCTATTACTAGCTAAGTTTTAGGGGAGTAAAAAAATTATATGTGAATTTTCAACTGTGCAGGGGAGGGGTCAGGACCCCTAGCCCCCGTATTGTTCAAGAGTCAACTGTACTCTCACTTGAAAACAACTAACTATAACAAAGAGAATGGGCTGCTGAATGGCGGTCACCTGTTCCCACTGACAGCCTGGCATCCTTTACCCTTTATTTGTATCACAGAATCCAGAGACTCCCTTTTCCTCTTGGAGATGGCCTGTCTGCATTCTGTCTACCATGTGTTCTCATGCTCACAGCCAGTGTGGGCAAATAAGAGTAACCCATCTCCCTTGACAACTAACTGGCCCAGGGATGGACACACCATCCAACTGGAGCAAATCAGAATTTTATTAATGATAATTACATACTCTGAGGGAGAAAGCACCCTCTGCCTGAACACTTTCTCAATGATCATGACCTTGAAGGACCACTTAACTATGGAGCTGTCATTACTACCTTTGACACTGCGTGGAGAATGCTTGCTTGAGAAAGAAGCCAGCTCAGATGAAAACACAGAAGACACCCTGCTGATTGGCATCCACTGAACCAATCAGCAGGGTTACAGCTATGCCTGCAGCCAAGCCCACTCCAAAGTTTCCCTGTTATGACCACTAATCTCTTTTTTCATTAAGCTCATCCAGGTTGTGTTTCTTGATATGCAACTGAAAAACCAGGATCACCACTCACTCACGTACGCAGGACCTTAAGAGATGCTTCCTCTTTTATGTGACATGCAAGTTGTTGTCCTTTATCTATATAATAAAAGATATGCACTTGACATGACCAGAACTAGTATCAAATATGTGGATGTCAGAGTTAATCTATCTAAGATGGATAACTGTTTTGAAACCCAAGGCATACATTCTCAAATCAAGGTCCAGAGAATTTTAAAAATCAATGAGACAGAAGTTTGCTTTGGCACACAACATTAAATTTGAATGTTTGAGTACATTTGAATGTGAGTCAAATCTGAGTATGTTTAGCTACATCCAGTCCACGCCCCAACATCCCAACGTAATTACTAACTCTGTGAAATCACAAAAAGGTTTAAAAATTCAGCAAAAGAACTACAGAAGAGAAACGTGCCAGACTAGACACAATAGCACAGTATGAATTTAAAGAAGCCATTTGACTTTGTAAAATACAAACTAATGGAAATTCCTGTTAATTTTCAAAAGGATACACCAATTGTGTATGATTTAGCCTTATTTTATTCTAAAGTTTTACTTTCACTTTCTTTAAGATACAGACTCAATTTCAAAACATCCATTTCCCATGTTTTATTCCATCACAGAATTGCTGCATAGTTTTGCCAAATTTGAACCCTCAATATGCCTCATTTCCGCTACCTGTATCTTGTTAGGGAGAGAAGCAAGAGAATGGTAATACCAAGTTCCACTTTGAACTTTGTGAATGCAAATTATACTAATTAGAGGGTCTCAATGTGTGCTTGCTTTATCGCTTTACATTTTAAATACAAACTGATATGTTTTGTTGTATCACCTGTCACTTTATAATTTTGCTGTTTCAACTTTTACATTTCTATTTTTTCCAGTTTCTGCAACTAAAACTTACAGGGGAAACATCAAAAAGAGAAAGTGCAGGAGTATCTTTTAGCAAATATTTTCCCTTGCTGTCTACATTGCTATTTATCGTCCCTGCTGGGGTGTTTATAGCATTTGAGCAGGAGGAAAATGTGCCTGCCAAAAGGTAACCTGTTGTACTAACAGGCTGAAGACTTCTGAAAATATAAAAGTTCCAGAAAGGCCTGTTCTGTTCTGCATGACTTCCTCACGTCATATAGGCTTTAGTGTGGATTAAAGCAAGTCCATCAAGGCAGTGCATTCTGTAGCTGAAAATCAACCAAAAAAGTATTAATGTATCACCCCTTACATAGAAGTCAAGATGCTTTGGCAGTCTGATGCTTTAACAGAATACATTGAAGGAAAAAGGCTTTGTTGAAAACAACGCCCTCTGATAACCTACCCAATGCATTTGACTGAAATATCAAGGCAGGAAATTGTATAACAATTCAAAAAACATCACATATATATCTGAAAAATGTGTGTAATATTGATGTTGAGTCTAGACTTCACAAAACTAAAGAAACATCTTGGTTGTATTTCACTTGAATTATCCAAATAAGCCAGTCTGTGGAGGTCTGGTACAGGATATAAATGATAACTTTAAATTCTTCTTTGGTTATCTCTAGGAGGATAAAGCACAAAGAAGAAAATGCAGGGCAGGGAGGAAGTGAAGACGTTATTACAAAGAATTATTTGGTTGGGGGGAAACTTTTCCTGCACATCAATAGACGCATTCCTTAATGTGCTGTAAATAATGGTTGGAAAATTTTCTTTTTAAAAAGGAACATTTATAGAACACCTACTTTGAGTCACTAAAGCTGAAGTAATACCATTCATATTATATTACTACTTCCTTATGAGTTAAGCAGACTTTTTTGAGTTTCATGAAAAACTAGCCAATTTTTCTAGGAGAATGCATTCTATAGAAAATGTGCTCCCAGCTCAAATTTTCAACTTATGAAGTTATCAAAACAATAACATGATAACAACAGCTTCTTTGGTCAGCCCCTTCAATTTTTTTCTGTTCTCCAGGGACTTTCAGCTCCTCTCCTCCACTGTCATTCTTACTCAAAGGTATGACTTACTTCACAGAGAAAACCAGAGTAGAGAGAAATTGCCCCCCAACCCACTCACTGAAATGACAAATCTTCTTGTAATCACACCCATCAGCTCCTCTTTCCCCAATGCTATAACAGAGCAGCTCTCCCTCTTTCAACTTACCGTAAATCTGCCTATCCGGGCAGTAGATTGTATCCCTTCCTGCCATCCCAGGCAATTAACACCCTGATTACCTTTTCAGTAGTTTAATGTCAACATATCCCCCAATACGAGATTCTATCCATTGGCATTCAAGAATGTTCACAAGTATCCTATCTTAAAAGTAAACATAAAATAAAATAAAAAGTCAACCTCCCTCCACACCTCTTCCTTCCAGAGCTATTGTCTGTCTCCTCCCCCTTAGTAGAAACTTCCAGAGAGAATTTTATCTTTACTTGTTTTCTCTCTTTCTTTACCTTCTATTGACTCTTCAGCCCATTGCAATCTGTCTCTAGTCCTGTTCCTCCATCGCCCCACTGAATGACTCTTGGAAGAGTCAACTCTCAGTAACCATCATACCACTAAGTCCAATTGCATTCCAATCCTCATTGGAGTGGAACTCTTAATAATGTTCCACTCTTGTCCAGAGCTTCCTTTTAGAAATTCCCCCTCCTCTTGGCCTTCATGACAATAGGCCCTCCTGGTTTTCCACTTACCTCCCCAGCTGCTCATTGTCAAGGTCTTTTATTAGTTCATTGTGGCAATCCAGGCTTTAAAGGGTCCTTAACATCCTATCCTGGGTCTCCTGAAATTTCCTCAGCAATTTTATCCATTTCTTCTACTTTAATTGCCATCATCTACAGGTCAGTGACTCACAAACTTAAAATCTCCAATCCAAACATCTCTGAATTCCTAACTCATTTGATTTTTCTCAAAGAGACCGGAAACTGAACCTAACCCCAATCAAATTCATGATCTTCCTTCCAAATTAACCTTTTGCTAGTGTCCCTCTGCTTACATGAAGGCAATTGCACCTATCAGTGATGAGGGCCTGAGTCTTATGCATCACTGTTGGTAACACCCTCTCCTTCATTGGCTTATCCACCACCATCTGTTCTGTTAGACTTTCTCAGTACATCTGGAATGCATCTTTTCCAATCTCCACTGCCAGGTCCTTGTTGAAGTTCTCCTTTAGATTCTACTATGGTTACTTCAGAACTGGTCTCTTCATTTCTTCCCTTGCACCACCCATAACCATTCTACAGGCAAATGCCAGAGTCATGTAATAAAAATACAAAATGAAATCACATTCTTTGAGAGTAAATTCAACAATTCTTAACTGTTGTGGCCATTGTTTGATAATTTTAAAATTATTTTTTATTGATTTCTTTCAAAATCCCTTAAAATTTTAGCTACTTACATAAAACTATGATTAAATATTAAGAGGCAGCCACTTTTCTATTTTGGTTGCTCAAATTATATTTTAAAGATTGCCCTATTTAAAACAGTCCTTTCAAATTTTGAGTATGTTCTCTCTAATGATGTCTTTATTGATTTGATGAGCGTTTCTGTTGGTTATAATTATTTTAATTTTCCCAATTTAAAAGTAATCCAATGAAGGCAAAATCATTTAATATTGTTATCTCCGACAAATAATATAGTTTTCAAATACGGCTATAACCTCTACTCTAGCAAATGTTTTGAATCTAGCGTGATTCAAAATTTAGCGTTGTCTTTCTTCATCTTGTTGGTAATTAAAAATACTGTATTACAAAAACTTCACAATGTAACTTTGTTTTAACATTTTAGTCAGTAGTCGTTTCTCCAATATTTGATGAATTTTCAAGGTAAATTTTAAAAGGCTAAAAAGGTAGAATCAAAGTGAGGATTCATTTGTTTATTTCCTTCCTTCTCTGTCAGTACAAATCAAGGAGATGGACAAAAATGAGGCCTAGATGACACCCTTGCGTGACAGAGTCACTTGACAGAATAACCACATTTAATAGGCTTATTTTAAACACTAGTTAATTAAAATTCCAACTTTTAATGTTTTTCCAGTTTCACTTCATCTATTCATACATTTCAAAACTAGGTTAGCTCCTACTAAAAATATGGTGTTGTATTGCTTTTCTGAAATATATGGGTTTGATGTTTTCAAAAAACTTGACTAGACATGATGCAGTTTTGAACTATCAACCCGAATCTCCATATTGCATGAATCTAGAGTACTTTGAGGGTGTTAGTGGCTCAAATGGCCTTCTGGGAGCAATCGATTTCATCCGTTTCTGACAAAGGGATGAGAGCCTGATGAAAGGAATGGAGCTGTTACCACCCAGTCTACTCTTACTGATGGACCACGGTTCCAATCCGACTCAGGGAGCTCCAGCTGAAGGCCCTATTTCTGCAGCACCCCCTAAGTGGGAGTCCAGGAAACTGGGCATTGCCCACTCACAGCCTCTGCAGGGCGTTCTGGGGGTGCCGTAGGGTACTCTTTCCTTCCCTGGAATTGGGTCCTACCAAGTCCAGGGATTTGTTCTATCAGGAAGAATAATGTGCTCAAGAGACCAAAATAAAATCAACCCGGGAACACTGCCAAATTCTTCCTCTGTCTATCACTTATTCTCATATAGAGCCGGCCTGTCTCCATGCTGGGGAATTGCAAAAATCTAAAACTGACCCCTCTCACCACTTAGTGGAATCCAACAGCATAGGAAAAAGGTTGTTAGCAAGGACAATTTGCTCTGTACCAACCCACTGGCAGGCAACTCAGTACGGTAGGGCTCCATTACCCAGCACTGTGTGTGGAAGCTGAGGAGTCTAGAAAAACCTCAGATCAGCTAAAACCAGGGAAATCAGAGGCAGAACTTAAATATGACATTTCCTTCTGAGTCCATAGTGCATCCCTTATTCGCTGGTTGGAGAAAGCTGGTAAAAGCGCTCAGCTGGAGGCAGGCGTTTTCTGTGTGTTGAGGCGCCGGAGGAGCCATTCCCCTTGGGAAAGGCAGTAGGGAGCGGTGGGCACAAGGTCGGGGTGGGGGCAGTCGCTCCGGAGTGCAGGATCCGGTGGCTTTATTTGCTGGCCTGGCGGGTCTAGGCTGGGAAATGCACACTCAGCAGGGAGAGGGGAAGAGAGATTGGCGGCAGTTTTCTAAAAACAACACAGCTCAAGTCTTCCGCGTGTGCCCCCTCGCTCACCCCGCCGAGGCGCAGAGAGATCCAAACGGGGGCCCCGGAGCGAGCGCGGAGGCCGGGTCCCCCCAGGATGCAGGCGGGCCTCGGAGACTCCAGGCCGGGTGGCCGCCGCTCCCGCCGGGTTCCCCTTCCCTGTCAACCTGCCAGGTCTTGAGAGGCGCCTCTCTCTCCGAGCCTGGACCGAGGTCGCTCCGGGTCACCTTAAATCTGATGATGCCTCTCACCCGGCGCAGTTAGGGGCTGGGACTGGCGGGGCTGCACCTGGGGAGGCGGCGACGCGCGCGGGTAGTAGCCGAGAGCCCGGGCTGCCTCTGCGGCTCTCGCTCCCCCGGGGTCTGCGCTGGGCGCGGTCGGCGCCCCTGTCTCGCCTCCCGCCTGTCTGGGCGCGGGGCTGCCCACGGCTTCCACACTGCTTCTTCCGCTCAACGCAGGCATTTAACTCCCAGCCCTTCGGTGCCCACTTCCCACTCCGCGCCTTCCAAGTGTCCGACAGCTGAGAAGAAGGAGGAAACTAGCAGAGGAAGGAGGCGCCCGGGGGGCCGAGTCTCCAGCTAGGCGACCGGGAATCCCGGGGCTCGTGGGGAGGAGAAGACAGGCTTGACCCTGGGCGAGAGAGTGGCGAGTGCGGGACCCACGGGTGCACCCCCCACTGACCCGGGACCCGCCTGCACCCCGAGGGACGCGCGTCACTGCGCCCAGCCGGAGCCGCGAGCACGCAGTCCTGGCCTGGGGCCCGCGCGCCTTGGGCTTTCTCCCTGCCCGCCCCTTTTTCTTCCGCCAAAACCTTTGACCAGAGTCTCCTTGCCAGCATTCCTACCTCCCTTTGGCCAGTTATTTGTGCCAGGTAGGAATCAGGCTGCACTTTGGCTGTGTGTGTAGACGCCAATCCCCAGGAGGTGTGTGACCTTTTCACCTTACCCACAAACTCCCTGGGAGGTGGCCCGTGGGCATTGACCCTTCTCTGGGGACAGATCGGTGACCGCAACCTGTTTGTTCCCTGAAATGTCCTTGCTTTTCCCATCTACACACGCTTCCTGCAACAGTTCTCGGAAAACCCTCGGAGATGGGCCTGGGGGGCATCCAGCGGGCTGGGGGCACGCGCCGCTGTGGGAAGTGGGGGTGGTAGGAGCTCGAGGGCCGGCGTGCACGTTGCCTTTGGTTGGGAGCGGGCACTGTGAGGGCGCAGCCAAGAGCACCCCTCCCCCGTCACTCTTTCCCTCCCTCCGGATGCACAGAGAAACGGAGGTCACCCGACCCCTGATTTCCACACCCCTCCCTAGCACCTGGGCTCCCAGACAAGGTTGGGCGGGGTCGGGAGGCGCTTGCCCCCCAGCTTGGAAGGCGCAGCACCTCCCCCCTCCGGTGTTCCCTCTGCCCCAGAGGAACGGGCACCAAATCTCGGGAAACAATGAAGCCTCCGCGGCGCGCAGAGGGCACCCGGGAGCGATCGGCACCCAGCCGCGCGTCCTGATGCGGGCCAGTGAGGCCGCGTGGGGCTGTAACTCGGCCTCGCCCGCCCAGGCGGTCTGACTTCGCTTCACACTGCAGCGACACTGCCACCTCTCTCCCGTCTTCGCGGTGCGGCTTCCACTCCACCCCGGCTTTCCCCTCCTCGCCCTCCAGTTCTGGGCGGGGGCGTCCAGGGGTGCCCCACTGCTCCCCGCCACAGGTCTCAGGCTGGCGCGATGAGGAGTGGCAGGGGGTGACCCTGCGCTCCTCGCCGCCGCGGGCGCGGGCCCCAGGATTTGAAGTTGCGAGAAGCAGCCGCCACCTCCCGGGCGCTCCGCACTGCGCGGCAGCGGGATCTACGCCTCCAGGAGCTGCCCAGCTCTCCCTCTAGGGGTGCAGAGCGAGCACGCGAGGTGGGCTGGCCAGACCCCGCGGCTGGCACCGACCTCCGCGCCCCTTCCTCCGACGCCCGCACCCACGCGCCCGGGGCGCAGACTCCCAGCGCCTTCCTTCCCGCGGAGATCCCTGCAGGATCTCCGGGAAAGACAGACAGACGGACGGGGAGAGCACTCGGAGGGAAAGTTGTTCCTCCCAGTCTCCTGTCAGGCAATTACAGGCGAGCCCGAGCGGGGAGAGGGGCGGGATGAAGCGAGGGAAGGGCTCCGGAGTGGGGGGAGGCCGCAGGAGGGGAGGAGGGGGTGCAGTTGGTGAAACTCCTCTGTCTCCCGCTCATCTTTTCATTGCTCGTTCCTCTCCTTCCCGCAGACACCCGGACCTCCCCTGGGCGCCAGCTCCGCGGCTCCAACGGGTCCAGAAACAAGGCGGATTTTTTTTTTTTTTTTCTTCCTGGAAATTGGCTTTGGTGTGTGTTGCCCTACCTCCCTCCTCCCCCTCCCACCCACAACCCCCCCTCCCTTTTTTTTTTTTTTTTTTTTTTGAGACATGGCCCGGGCAGTGGCTCCTGGAAGAGGAACAAGTGTGGGAAAAGGGAGAGGAAGCCGGAGCTAAATGACAGGATGCAGGCGACTTGAGACACAAAAAGAGAAGCGTTCCTCTTGGATCCAGGCATTGCCTTGCTGCTTTCCTTTCTCCAAGACGGGCTGAGGATTGTAGCTCTAGGCGGAGTTGGGGCTCTTCGGATCGCTTGGATTCCCGTCTTTGCTGCATTTCCCCCCAAGTCCTCGTTCTCCCGCGTCTGCCTGCGGACCCGGCAAAGGGAGAATGGAGAAGGGGTTGCCGCTCCTCTGCGCCGCGCTCGCCCTTGCCCTCGCCCCGGCCGGCGCTTTTCGCAACGGTAAGTGACAGGCGGAGGCGCGGGTGACAGCGGCGCCCAGGCTCCCAGCTGCCCGCCCCGGACCGGGGCTCAGGCGGGGCTTCCTGGGATCAGCCGGGAACAACCGACTCCCGGGCAAAGGAAACTTTTATCTGGGAGGAGAGATGAAGAAATGAGATCAGGCGGTTTAGGGCAGGAGGATTTCAGGTCTTTGGGCTCCCTCCTGACGTTGATCGTTGGGCTGCGGGGCTTTTACTTACCTCTGCTACAAGACAGAGCTGCCTACCTTCCCGGATCAGCACGCCAATTATCTTAATAATGTTTCCTCCCAAAGGCAATTAGAAGAGACTGCCTTTCAAAAATCTGATGGCTGTTGAAAGTTAATGAACACTTTACCAGGAGATCTTACTTCCTGGTTCCTTTGCTGCGCCCCTAAGCCGTTTCCTCTGGTGGGTGATGGCCAGAGATATCGGTTTGTGGGTTGATGAAACTCCCTCCCCCGCCTTTGTACATCTTCCCTAATCTGTCTGGAGTGTGACTGAAAGTTACATAGTATCAGTACAGGAATCTGATATATACAGTGTAAGGCACCAGGATATCTGAAAATCCCTAAGCTAGTTGCAGCTTCCACTCAGCTTTTAAAACCACTCACTGTCAAGTAAATGAAAAACTATACTGGGGTCTAAACAGTACCATGTAACCTAAATAATGTGTTTTAAAATGGGATCTGGTTGTAGGCATGTTTGACTTCACACTGTAAAGTAAGTGCAGGCAAGGGTATGCAATTATCTTTACAGTAAGTCGTCAGCAATTGTTATTAACTAATGATCAAATATTTACTTTTGTCTGGCTTAGATTTCAATCACAGTAATTAGAAGAAAAGAACATCCACTACTTACTGTGGTATATTGTTTTAATAAGAGACCGCGAGTGGAGGGCCTCATACTAACAGGAATTTAAATCACATCTTTATGATGGAAGTTAATCTCTCTAATATGCTTTTTCAAGGTTTTGTGATTTCAGCAATGGATTTCCCTCAGCAGCTACCAAGCAGTATTCTAAAGAGATGCTTAAAGCAAAACACATGCAAAAAAAAATTGTGAACATGGAGTTCAACTTATTAGTGAACCCAAGTTGATGGCATTTTTCTATAATCTGGCAGGAAAGCAAGACACAAAAAATTATGAATGTAGAGTTCAATTTATTAATGAACCTGAGCTGGTAGCATCTTTTTATACTCTGGCAGGGAATGAAATAGCATTCTCGTCCAACTGAAAGAGCTCAAATGGTTGGACTAGAAATTATAGTAACCCTGTCCTCCACAACTCTTTGAGAATAAATCCATAGCAGGGGTGTCCACAAGCTCAATGCAAAGAGCTATCAGACTTTAGGTTGTGAACTACACAAATATATATGCAGTACACACACACACACACACACACACACACTTCTTAATTTTCTTAGCAGAAATGTGGGGAATGCTGAAAATCTGGCTTTAGTTGGTGAGCTTGACCAGCAAAAGCCATGTTGCTATGCTTGAAGTGACCAGAGCCAGAAAATGCCACTGTAACTCAGCAGAACCTCTTAAAGCCATGTCCACCTCCTCTAAGTAACCAGTGTTGCTAAATTAATTCATTAACCTTATTTAGGACTAATGGTCCAGAGTCATTAGAAATTGCTCTTTCTTAATCAACTGCTAGAGAGATTTAACAGAGCCAGAGAGTCTAGCAGTCCACATTATCTTATTACACTGTCACTTTCTCAGAAGTCACAGATTAAAGAGCTCTGGTGTGGTACCAAGTCCACCTAAATGTCTTCTGAAGTGACTCTGCTGAGTGACTAGAACCAGGGCTGTTTTATTTCACTCCTGTAACAGATGCCAGACACTACCATGATGTTTGTCCAGAGCTGGAGGAGACTTAATGAGACGAGGTCACTTTCCAAGTTTTCTGCACATTCAGAATAATGCAAGAGTCTCAGTAGAATCACAGAACAGAGTCCAACATGATCATTAGCTGTGATTTTGAACTCCAGTTACAACATCATTTCTTCCTGGCAAACCTTACACTTTTACAAGCCAATGCAAAGGAAACCAGAATAAGACTACCCCCAGTCTAAGGAACAAAGTCAAGCACCTAGTGATTGAGAAAAACAATATAACTTATATTGTCTTCTTTTTTAATTTATGGGAAATGATTTCTGTGATGCATGTAGCTTTACACATTTTTGATGTGCACTTCATCTTTCATTTCCATTTGACCTGGTTTTCCTGTAATAAAATTCTGTAGATTTATAAATTCATGCTGAGAGCAAAGAATGCCATTCTCTTTCCACAGAGAATCTATTAGATGCAGTGTTAAAATCTATATATACCATTACTGAAAATTTGTGATTGATAGGCTTATATATTTCACTGCTTTCATACCTGTTTCTCTTGTATAGTTTATGCACCGAATTTTTATTGCTCAAAATTAAGCATCAATAAATGTGGCAGCATTTCAGGCTGAGGTGCTCCAGTATGAAATCCATCATAAAATGTGACAATGAGAATCTATGCTGAACAATAAGGCAGTCCAGAGACTAGTTTATTTGGTTTATTTGGCTTCACTTGAGCATTTTTGAAGTGAAGGCTCAAAACGAGTTAGCTCACCTTTCCCAGAAAGTGAGAATGTGGGTTACCATACGTGATACCCACACCTGTGTGGTGGGTTATTTTTCACCCAACATTTAGGTAATTAGAATTAATGCCATGTGGCTATTTACCTTTTTTTTTCCTGCCCCTTTGCTTTGATCTGATTTTTAAGAATGAACAACTTTACTTGGAGAAGTAAAGCAGAATTATTTCTGCTTCACCAAATATACTTTGTTCTCTGTTGATTTGGATCTCAAGAGCAGAGATAACTCAAAATCACTTAGATTTATGGGTAGATAAAACAACAACAACAAAAGGTTTGGCTTTAAGCCAATCAAAGACAATCCCCACTGATCAATGACACAAACCAGGCTTATCATCAAAAAACAACACAAGGGGTCGAACAGCATCTTTCAGTCACTTTCCACTTAGAACTTGCTACTTAATGTGATTACACTTCTTGGGGGATAATTAAGTCTAGCAGAAGCTCCCAGGGGACCATGTTAACATCAATTGAGGGGATTTAATGTTTTTAATGCTAGAAGACCTTTTCCTTAGGAAGAAACTTCGGGGCTGGGCGAAGAGTCCTCTCAGATCTCAGTTGGCTTTCTGCCTGAGTCAACCTTCCTGAGATCAAAGAGTATTTTTTTGTGGAGTGTTGCACTCAGGGCCACACGAAGGACTTACGGGGACCTTTTAAAGTTCCCCTTAAAAAGTTAGGGAATGTTTAATAACCGGTAATTTATATATAAAGCTAGATTACCTAAGAGGTTGTCAGGAAAGATCTACTAAAATCTTACTTTTATTGCAGATAAATGTGGCGATACTATAAAAATTGAAAGCCCCGGGTACCTTACATCTCCTGGTTATCCTCATTCTTATCACCCAAGTGAAAAATGTGAATGGTTGATTCAGGCTCCGGACCCATACCAGAGAATTATGATCAACTTCAACCCTCACTTCGATTTGGAGGACAGAGATTGCAAGTAAGTGGGAATGTGTTTGAACAGGGCACCACAGCACCATCTAGTGGTCACGCCTGTCTACGGGGGGAAGTCAGCGTGTACAATGTAGATTATAAATGGATCCAGGAGGGATTCCAATCTCAGCCAGATTATATGTCAATGGTATAGAAATTGAATTACGTTAAGTGATTTCTGAGTTCCCCAAACCAGGAAGATTATAGTTAAATGTGTAATCTCTCATACTCCTTCCTGTTAGCACTTTTCGTTTGGGAACTCTTTTGTGAAGAAATGTATACACTATGTATCTTTCTTTTTGCTTTCTTTCTTTTTTTTTTTTTTTCCTGGAGAGGGGAAGAACTAGAAACTCAAAAATCTCACTTGCATTTTTATGAAATACAGTGGATCGCTAATATACATCGCATCCACAGATAGTGGGATTGGAGATCTCACTATTTGAGATATATTGAACTGTGGCACATCTTATGATTAAGAACTGCATCTTACTAAGTTTGACATGGGAAAAGCAAATTGTCATTGAATAATGACAATTATTCTTACTAAGTTTGACATGGAAAAAGCAAATTGTCATTGAATAATAATAAGTCCTACATGATAAGCCAGATGAGGGGTTTTGTAAATGGTGGATTACTGATTAAAATACTTTTATGGAAAATGCTAGAAAATAATTGGTAAGACACGATGAATACAATGGGAACTCAAATACACGTCAGCATTTCATCCATCTGCTTAGTCTTGCTATCTCTTTCTATTGTTAAGTTTCTAAACATTAACTTATGCCAGATTTTGTTATTATGAAGACATTCTCACTATGAGACAGTCGAAATTATATTTCCTCACTTTATGTGAAAGAACTGGTATGTGGATATTGCTTTCCACAGTATCGAAAGTATGTTTTTACCTTGCACGTAGCAGTCCACTCGGATACGTATTTGCTGGTCTCTCTTGACACCCAACAGACCCCCTGTCTTTGTCTTTTACACGTTATCCCATTCTGACACACTGAAAGTGGTGTAGTCTCCAGAGACTTGAACCTGAATATCCATCTTTTATTAAGTTTGTACATATATAAATAGTTTTATCAAAGAAAACTAATCAATTTAAATCTCAATTCTAAAGTGTTTCTCAGGGACTGAGAGGTTTTTGCAAGTTTTAAAGTGGGTCAGTTTGGTTTAACTGTGTATAATATCTATAGACTACTGCTACCACGGGACCTAAATATTATTTTGCAAGTATATTCATTGTTAAAGACAGTCTATTTGAACACATGTTTCTTTTGGGAAAGAACAGAGTAATATCAAAATCTTCCTACCTGTAGAAAGCGCTCAACAACCTGTTGAGTTAGTGTAGTAAACTAGCTTTTCATGGTCAGACAGATGAGGGCATCTGGTTCATTCAGCATTTTGGTGCCTAGAGAATTAGTATAAATCCATAGGCTGATGATCAGTTTCCAAATAATCAATGTATACTACAGTGCAATAAAATTACACCAATTCCAATTTAATCTTTGCTTTGTGATTCAGAAGTGCTTCAGGGCATTATATTGACTTTTTAATTGTGTATGGAAGTTGCCATTAATAGTGTTACAGTGACTGCTTGGAAACAAAGAGTTCATTGTATTTATTTATTTATTTTGCTAATATTCTTTATGGTGGTTTTTACAGTGTCTATCACCTACACAATCTGGATACTTATTTTCTATTATATTTCATATACTTCAGTAGTAGTAGTAGTAGTAGTAGTAGTAGTAGTAGTAGTAGTATTTGCTTTTTGACCATGTTTAAACTGCTATAGGAGAACTTCTGGTAAAACTTACTCAAGTAATAACATTATTCCAAAAAATAAAGTGCTGTTAGAATTCAATAAACTGACGTTTACTAATTTCTTTTTTTTTTTTTTTTTTTTTGAGACGGAGTCTGGCTCTGTCGCTCAGGCTGGAGTGCAGTGGCCGGATCTCAGCTCACTGCAAGCTCCGTCTCCCGGGTTTACGCCATTCTCCTGCCTCAGCCTCCCGAGTAGCTGGGACTACAGGCGCCCGCCGCCTCGCCCGGCTAGTTTTTTGTATTTTTTAGTAGAGACGGGGTTTCACCGTGTTCGCCAGGATGGTCTCGATCTCCTGACCTCGTGATCCGCCCGTCTCGGCCTCCCAAAGTGCTGGGATTACAGGCTTGAGCCACCGCGCCCGGCCCGTTTACTAATTTCTAATCTGGAAATCATGACCATCAATATATGTAACATAATACTTAAAGAATTCAGAATAATCACTAGTTATTGGCAGTGGTGTGGTGGTAAATGTTTAACAGCTGGCCCTTTGGAGAAGACAAGTCAAGTCCTGATCTGTATGTAGCACATGCCAATTTCTGTGGTGTGAATACTCTCATCATAGCCAATTTCAAACTACCCATGTGATGTCACTGCCCAGACTAGCAAAGAAATGTGCACAGTTGGTTCTTATGAGCTGGTGGGCGCCAGATCCAGCACACAACAGTAGTAGAAATTTAAGAAGGGAAGCCAGTTGAATCACTTAATATATGTAAAGGGCTTACAATTCTATTTGCACACACATTTCTTCTGGGAAAGGACAGAGTAATATCAAAATCTTCCTACCTGTAGAAAGCACTCAACAACCTGTTGAGTTGGTGTGGTAAACTAGCTTTTCATGGTCAGGGAAATGAGGTCATCTGGTTCATTCAACATTTTGGTGCCTAGAGAATTAGCATAAATCCATAGGCTGATGATCAGTTTCCAAATAATCAGCATATACTAATTATTACAACAGCATCTCACACTATTACGATAGTGTCTAGCTGACAGTGGTGTCTAGCTCACAGTTAACCTTAAATAATGTTTTGTCATATCATGGTGTCAGGTGGGGTATGAAGGGATTAAAGGAGCACCTTTTTGGTTAGTTTTCTTCTTAAAAAGTACAATAAAGGATTATTGTAATTCACAGAAAATGACAATTTTAGTGATATCAGCAAAGTATTTGAGAAACTGACATGACTGAGAAGATGTTACATAACAATCTTATAATGGTGACTTTGCTTTTTTAATGCTATAGAGTAAGGTGATTTCTTAATTGCCCCAACTGAGGCTTTGCTCTCTGTGAAGGTGCCATCTCCTGACCAAAGTTGAAAGGCTGATATGTTTAGCCTGATGAAGTCACTGGAGATTAGATCCATGGAAAATATCTTCGTGCTGTGTTTTGAAGTGTTGCAATGTGATCTTTTTATCAATGAGAAACTCCAGAAAGATACAGGAAGACCAGCATAAGGCATTCCTTTCACTATCTTTCTAAGCTGATTCATATGAATGACTCGTGCTCAGTGTTGAAGGGTGCATTTGAGATTCTACAAATGTGGCAAAATTCTTACCTCCTTTTGTGAAGGCTTTGAGACGAATCCACAGTTCTAAATTTTACAGGGGATTGGAATACTCCAAGAAAAACAACAACAAAAAAACAAAAAAACACAGGAACACCAGAAATTCTTTGAAGAACAAATTCATAGACTTCAAAGTTTAGATTAGATTCCTAAACACATAGTTTTGTTATTAGGGGTTTTTTTTTGTTTTTTTTTTTTTTTTGTACTTTATATCAGGTTATTTACAAAAGTGGATTTGAAGTGGCACAAAACTAGGCACAGTTAAAACCACATTCAGAAAGCTGGTGAGCTTTTAGTTATCACTCCTTTTAAGAACAAACTATTCATCTTATTTAAGATATTTAATACTTTTCCTTGTTTCAGCTACATTATATGTCTGTTGGCAGTAAAAAATATTTGCTATACTGATGTCATAGGGTTACTAGTAGGATCAAGTAGTAGATAGGAAAGCCCTTTTAAAAGGTAAAAGTGACCCTCAAAATAAGTTATCATTATTATGATATCTTTAACAAGTTGGTGATTGTTAGAACATTTGGAAATATGAAACTAAACGTACGTCAAACTAAATCTGTTGATCCAGTAATGAGATGATTTGCACATGATACACCCTGCATTTTCTGTTGAAATGGTCAGTACTTGTACAGTCAACTTTCACCCTGAGAAAGCTTAAGAAATCGATGTCTTAGCACATTTGCTTATTGTGAAACACCTTTGAAACCCACGTAAACAGTTTTCTTTTGCAGAGTATAGGGATGGTTAAGTCATTAGACCAGCCACATAGTTCTGGCAGAAAAAAAATATTTTTATTCAGATTTTTATTGTTTTATGTATAATTCGGTAAAAAACATCATTTCATAATCTTAACAATACAGTATACAGTCACAACTTCTCATGTGAATAGCACCAAGACTGACCCAGTTCATAAGAAATTCTGGACCATACTTTGCAAAATGGTTGTTAAGTTTTTGCAGTGGCTATCAAAGGTGGATATTTCATTAGGAAAATTAAATGTGTAAGTTGTGCCCCAGTTAGTTTTAAAATGTCACATTCTGTGTCTATGCCACCACTGAATGAGGTTTCATTTCAAATAAGCATCAGAACCATAATACTATAACCCCTTAATTCTTTCACTGAACAAGAATTGGTGTAAATCAGTCAGTCAACAGAGCAGTGGAGCGTCTGTCTGCAGGGCTAACACAGGCCTGGGATTTCTAGCTAGATATATGCATGATTTTATTATTCAGTTGAGAGGATTCTAGAGAATGCTCACTGAAGCAGGTGTTAGGGGAGAGGAAGGAATGTTGATTTCTTTTTTGCTAGCAAAATCCTGCACACTTGTGAAGTGTCAAAACATAATTAAAAGTAGAAAAGCAACAAAGAAGTGACCAGTGGAGAGTTCTCGGAAAGACATGTTCATTGCACATTGAAAATGGCTTTCAGTATTTACATTGAACTAGTTAGATCTTACTCCACTAAAGTTTTCTTCAGTGGTAAGGCAGACATCTTGAATCTCATAAAAGTTTATATCTGTATAATAAACAAGAATGTCATTGATACGGTAGTTAGAATTTATGAAACTTCTCCAGTTTCCCAGCAATGCACACAATCAGCATGATAATTTATAATGGTTTGTGACAAATACTGCTGAGCAAAGAGGTGTGTGGTTACATTCAGATCAGATGTCACCATCCAGGGAGCAATAAACATTTCACAGACATTGGGTTAAAAACATTAAGGAAATGAATGCAAAGCTCTAACAAAAGTCTAAAAAGGTGGTAGCGTTGGGGGAATCAAACCCAGTAGTGCTTTTCCTACTGACAAGAAGAAAATCTTACTTACCGACGTCAGTGTCTGATTTGAAGTGCTGTTTCATATCATGGCATAGTTGCTTTTTTCATCTATGATTTAGATTCGTAATCTCTCCTATGTATAACCAATAATAGGCATATTTTTCCTAACTCAATGCATTCAAAGGATGATTGCATTCTTGTAACTTCATAAGAAGTTTAACCATAGTGAAATTATAAGCAAATAGAGATGATATTCTTTTCAGAATTTTGTTGGAATAACTCACACATTGTTTCTTTAATGTTACTTGTTAAATTACCTACATTATTACAAACTTTGAAACAGTGCCAATGTCTTTTATTTTCAGAGGATATAAACTTATGGAATGAAAAATAATCTGCCCCTTGGTTTCTCAAATCTGATTATTCCTGCACATTTACATTTATTCCTGCACATTTGCACTTATTGGCACTTTTTGGAATATAAATTCCATTTTCTGTTTTCCTGAGTAATATTTTCTGTTTTAATCTTTCCTTATTATTATTAGCATGGATTTTTTAGGATTAATTTGGATTTTTTAAAAATGTTACATTAAAATACTATTTATCTCAATCACTGAGTTTTTGGCTT
This sequence comes from Theropithecus gelada, assembly GCF_003255815.1. Lineage (NCBI taxonomy): Eukaryota > Metazoa > Chordata > Mammalia > Primates > Cercopithecidae > Theropithecus > Theropithecus gelada. Next base: position 16,460,305 of record NC_037677.1, read on the forward strand.
TTTGTATCCAAGGGAAGTGCCTCACTCTAGTCCTGTATTTCAGAGCATCACTTACACTAAAACAAAATCCTTGTTTTATGGGAAACTGAATTTTTTAAGCCAAAATACATCTCTATTTTCCATATGAAATAGAGAAGAATATATACCTTTAGTAAAGTATAATATATATTCAGAAAAATACACAACACAAGTATAAGAGCTGATAAAATTTTGTAAGGTGGATACATCCACAAAATCAATCTAGAGGCCAACATTTCCAGCTTCCTAAAAGCCCTCTGATGTCACTTTTAGTCACCAACTTTTGCCCTCAAGGGCAATTGATGTCCTAACTTATGCGACTTCATTTTTATACATTTCAAAATCAGCTAAAACTAAACTAGAGTCTTAGAAGTTTTTATGTACCGGCCAGGCACGGTGGCTCACTCCCAAATTTTGGGAGGCAGAGGTAGGTGCATTACTTGAGGTCAGGAGTTCAATTGAAAACAGCCTGGCCAACATGTTGAAACCCCGTCTCTACTAAAAATACAAAATTAGCTGGGCATGGTGGTGCATGCCCGTAGTCCCAGCTACTCGGGAGGCTAAGGCAAGAGAATCACTTGAACTTGGGAAGCAGAGGTTGCAGTGAGCCGAGATCTGTGCCATTGCACTCCAGCCTGGGCAACAGGAGCAAAATTCTGTCTCAAAATAAGAAGCCTGTGGGTACTATCCTTGAATACGGACAGTGAACGTCTTTGGAGTGGATATAGAAAAAAATAGGCACTATTTCTAATCAAAAAGCAGAATCCTACTGATGCATTTTCTAATTATTTTCAGTGGCTACTGAAGGAAATATCTCGTCTTTATTTCAAAGTTTTCAATCTGGAGCCTGCTTTTTATGCAGGTTTTATGTGCAAGCAAATTCAGAAATACTCTCCTTTGCCTTATTTTTCTTCATCTTTTTATTTCTGGTTTTGATCTCTAGTGACTTCTCAATATGAGAGGCACCGCCACCAAGCTCAAGTCAATTCAAAAACTATTGGTGGAAGAATGAACCCTCCTTAGAACAACTGCAGGCCACAGTTGTTACTACTACTTGCAGCATCCTTGGTTATTACTCAGGGAGATAATTATCTACTTTCTTCCTTTTGATTTTTTTCCCCATTAGCACTGAATTTAATTTGAACAGAGCCTCCAGTGTTTAATAAAATTAATTTACTTTATTATTCTTTAGTATAAGCAATCACATTTGATCATAATGAATTTTGAGTATTACGAGGTTGTTTTGTGTTAGGCATTTCTGTAATTTAAAGGAAGCAACTTTTGCGAGTTAAAGGAGAAGGCTGGTTGAAATCTTATCAAACTGAATCAACATGTGCATGGCATTTCCAACGAGATTTCACTTTAGGGAGCAGGCACTTAACAGATCCAAGTGAGACATATGCCTTCAGCCGGCATGCACGTTCTCAGCTCCTTTCTTTCCAGCATAAAACTTGATACTTGCATGCCTGCTGACATGGATCCACAGAAGCACACACACAAACACATATGTGTGTGTAAAGGAAGCTAAAAAATAAACGTAACTAATTGCAGTGGTAGTATTCATCCAGGCTGATCATTAAGCCTAAAGAAAAACAAGAAACAAAAATTCGTGTTTGGATCAGGTTCCAAATGCTTTTTGCCTGAGTGTTCGTTATCCATCCTGATGATAAGAGTCAGTGGCCTGGCAGTTCATTGCACCTTGAGAGGAGGGTTCTCCTGCTCTTCTCTGGTTGATTGGCCTGTATCTGGTATCTAGAGCAGTTAGTACTGTCTTATGGTTGAAACAATTCAGAATCTTCACAGATAGCTTAGGAAGTGAAACACGTTCATTCAGAGCTGTACTAAGTTCTGCAGAGGAGCAGAGGAAGAAAAAAAAAAAAAACAGAGTATTTTGGCTTCCGTCTACTCAATTCCTTTGTAGAGTTCAAGTTCATGGAGAACTTTTGCCTTGTAACATGATCCTCCTCATCAAGCCCAGGTCTTTATAGCTAGATCTTCTTTGATAAAGATGCTGCTTTCTTCTTTAATTTAAATAATCATAGAGTGTTTGGGAAGGAATCATTATGACTGGTTTTGTTTTTTTTTTGAAAAAACTATTTATTGATTTAAAACATAGAAAGATGGGGGTGGGGGGGGACTTCTCACTATGTTGCCCAGGCTGGTCTCGAACTCCTGGGCTAAGCCATTCTCTGCCTCAGCCTCCCAAAGTAATGAGATTACAGGCGTGAGCCACCATGTCCAACCTATGCCAGGCTCTTGCTGTTGAGTCTTCAATATGTGCCCACTATGGGGATGAGAACTCACTTTTCTCTCATCCTCATTTGACAGCTGAAAGCCCTGAAGTTTGGAAAAGTTATACCAACAGAACCCAAATAAACAGTTGCTGCCTCACAAATCTTTCTGTCTTTGTGATCAAAGTCACACTTGGATGTGTCTTGTGAATGAGGAAATTCTCATGAAACGTTACCAGCTTATTTTTTCTTCAAGCAACTCTTTTCTTTCATTAACAAGTTCTCAAGAAAGTTTAAATATCAACCAACTAATTCTGAGGAAGGACTTAATTTTTAAACTTTAAGTTCAAATTAAATAAGCACTTGTGAAAACGGTGCACAGAAACTTTCAACCAATTGGTGGTTTTCCACTCAACTGAAGCTTGGCGGGAGTGGTGGCTCAGGTCTGTAATCCCAGTACTTTGGGAGACGGAGGTGGGAGGATTGCTTGAGGCCAGAAGTTCAAGGCTAGCCTGAGCAACATAGCAAGGCCCTCTCTCTACAAAAAATAAAAAATTAGCAAATTGTGGTGGTGGGCATCTGTAATCCCAGTGCTTTTGGGGGCCAAGGCAGGAAGATCGCTTAGGCCAGGAGTTTGGAGTTTGAGGTGACAATGAGCTATGATCTCGCTATTGCACTACAGTTTGAGCAACAAAGCAAGATTCTATCCTTAAATGTTTCAAAGAACAAATAAATAAAAACTTGCTTTAACTTAGGAATGGAAATCCTGGGAAATAAATGTCTAAATTCTAGTGCTTTTTGTTGATGGAGTTTCAAAGCACAAAGCACATATAAATACAATGTTTACTTAAAGCCTGACAACCAGGCCGCACGTGGGCTTGATCTGTTCAACCGGTAAAAGGGCATATTAGATACCACTGTGTCCAATGCTTGTTCTTAGGCCCAGAGGTAAGAAAGCCTCATTCCCTTCCAAGTGCTGGTCATTTACTTAATCTCAGGTAAATAGCAGGGAAGTGTTCTTCTCCCATGGCTCCCTCATTCATACAATTTCGATTCTTGCATTTGCCACAGTGGCTCTGTAAGGGTTAAAGGGAGACTGTTTGCTCAGGCACTGGGTTCCTCGGAGAAATGGAAGAGTGTTTTCTGAGAAGAAACAGATGCTCCAGTGTATTTTGTTTTTATCTGGGCGGATACTTTGTACAAGCAGCCAGCCAGGTTGGAGGTGATGGCCTGCTGCTTCTGTGATAGACTGCTATGTCACGGAGAGCGCTTCCAGTCCCGGGCTGTAAGAGGATGCTAACTGTCTCTCGATTCCAGTTCTTATATTTCTCTGGAATAGCCGAAGATGGCAAAGGCCAGTCGATATAGTCACGATTCCAAGTTCTTTTCTGACTCTCTAACTGTTGGACGCTACCAGCAGGGCAGCTATTATGCAAGATACAAGCAACCTGGGAAGTGGCATGGAAAGAATTAAGACGTGGTCAAAATCTTAATCTTACATAGATCACTTCAAAATATTTAAAGGCACTACATTCTTACATTTAAAGAGAAAAAGAACACACTCTCGACTCAGAGATTAAAAAACAGACACATGTCTCTACAAACCTGAAGAGCTGAGGCTGACTTGGTCTGATGAGAGATCAGGTTGTTTTAGATGTGGTAACCCCTGGCTAACTAAGATCACTGTTTTATCTTTTAAAAAAAATCTCAGTTCATAGTTGTCTGTCTTTTTTATTCTCAAATAAAGTGAGAAAGTGGACATTTATTTGTTTACACATTTGATCACAGAAAAGATGGTAAAAATAAATTAAAATGTAAATTTCTAGCCAAGTGCGGTGGCTCACCTATAATCCCGGCATTTTGGGAGGCCGAGGCAAGCGGATCACGTGAGGTCAGGAGTTCGAGACCAGCCCGGTCAATATGATGAAACCCTGTCTCTACTAAAAATACAAAAATTAGCTGGATATGGTGGCATGCGCCTGTAATCCCAGCTACTCAGGAGGCTGAGGCAGGAGAATTGCCTGAACCCAGGAAGCAGAAATCACAGTGAGCCGAGATCAGGCCATTGCACTCTAGCCGGGGCATCACAGAGAGACTCTGCCTCTAAAATAAATAAATAAATAAATAAAATGTAAATTTCTAGATCAACTCACTGTTTTGGAAAGATGGCAGCCAGTCAAATTGACAAATTCCAGTTAATGTGGCAGTCTGACCGCAGCACTCTATTTTGCCTTCCAACACCCATCTCTGCAGAGTCCTCATTCTAACCGTACAAGTGCTCATCTCCCGTTTGGGTGGCAGACTCCAGCAAGACGAAAACCATGTCTTTCTTACTTATATTTCTACCTTTTGCAGTCCCACAGAATACTTTGCACATGTAGACACTAGTTTAAACAGCTGACACTTGTATTATTGAACTCAAAATGAGGTATAGGAAGAGTCGAGGTAAAAAACCGCAATGTGTCCCTGAGAAGCGTCTGTGACCCACAGTAGGTCATACGGAGAAGAGATCAGCAAAAATTCAGCAAAGAGAGAGTAAGAGGGGCAATTTCAATAACTGCTGAAGTGGGTCATCCGTCTGGATAACAACCTTTCAGAAGGCACTTAAGACAGCCACTCCCTGGACATTGGAGTGGGTGGCTGCCTGTCCGCATTCAGAGAGTCTGGCCACATCCGCTCCTCCTCACTCCCTCCAACTTAATCAGAGGCACATGATTTTGAATTTTGGGGCCTCTGATTCCCAACAGCAGGGGTAAGGGCTACGGATTGTCTGGAGAGAGACTGGGTTCCGGAGCAGGATTTTTTTTTTTTTGACAGAGTCTTGCTTTGTTGCCAGGCTGGAGTGCAGTGGCCCAATGTTGGCTCACTGCAACCTCCAGCTCCTGGGTTCAAGTGATTCTTCTGCTTCAGCCTCCCGAGTAGTTGAGACTACAGGCACGCACCACCACACCCAGCTAATTTTTTGTATTTTAGTAGAGATGGGGTTTCACCATGTTGGTCAGGCTGGTCTCAAACTCCTGACCTCAGGTGATCCACCCACCTCGGCCTCCCAAAGTGCTGGGATTACAGGCTGAGCCACCGTGGGGCCCCAGAGCAGGCTTTTACACATGCCTGGCATACCCCCTTGTGTCCAGAGTTTGTTCCTTCCGGTGGGTTCCTGGTCTGGCTGACTTCAAGAATGGAGCCGTGGACCTTTGCAGTGAGTGTTACAGCTCTTAAAGATGGCACAGACCTAAAGAGTGAGCAGCAGCAAGATTTATTGTGAAGAGTGAAAGAACAAAGCTTCCACAGCATGGAAGGGGACTCCAGCGGGTTGCTGGTGCTGGCTGGAGTGGCCAGGTTTTATTCCCTTATTTGTCCCCGCCCATGTCCTGTTGCTTGGTCCATTTTACAAACCTCTAGCTAGCTACAGAGCTCTGATTGGTGCATTTTTACAGAGCGCTGATCGGTGCATTTTATAAACCTCTTGTAGAAAGGTTCTCTAAGTCACCACTCGACCCAGGAAGTCCAGCTGGCTTCACCTCTCACCCTCTTCCATGATCAGTTACAGTGTGGGAACAGGCTGCCAAGCCTAACTCATATGTTTGGAACATATTTCAGCCCTGGCTCTATTAGAGTTCCTTATATTACCAAAGCTGTGCTAGCACCTTCTTCACTGCTGTTAGGTGGGCACAAAAGTTATTGCGGTTTTCGCCATTGAAAGTAATGTCCAAAACCGCGATAACGTTTGCGCCAACCTAATACAAAGGGTAGCCCATAATTTTATTTTTGAGTGAGGAGTGGCACTAAGCTAAGGAAACAGTGAGGGATTTTGTTTGTTTGTGTGTTTAGTACTGATTGGAATTGTCATTTCTTTTTTCCTTAGGAAACAGCTTTGCATTCTTCTTCCCGTTTATCCCAATGCCAATTTCTTTGTCCGTGTCTGGGGACACTACTGAGTAACTATTAGGATACATAGGTTCAGTCCTTCCAGACATCCCCACTTCCGTCTTCAGCTAATCTAGCAACCTGATGTGTGTGTTAGTTCATTCACGCAAGCTGGGGATTTCGGATTGTCAGGGGATCCTGTTAGCAGCTCCCTGTGAAAAAGAGTTCTGGGGAATTAGGGATGTGCGTTACAATCGCACCTCTGCCATTCATTCTTGTCTGTGAGACTGGAGATGGGTCATATGGGCTGGGTCCCAATACGTGAATGGCTCATTATGGCACCATCAACATCGCGGATTTGACAATGTTAACCAGTACAGCCCAGGAAGATGTGACAATGATCAGGTTTCCTACATCAGAGTCTGCCTAAGTAATGCCACCTAGACACAGCTTTAATTCCGGCACAACAGTGCTTTCCTTCCTCTACCTATCTCAGTAACACAGTGTTGATGAGCTAATGTAGATGGAAGTGTCTTATGAATATAAGAGACATACATATTTATAAATAATAAGACCTAGGTATTACTATAACAGGAAGTGCATCCGCAGGTTTTGTTCCTTAAATAAGTTCAGGCTGTAAACAATAACGTCTGCATCCTTAGGAGGAGACACTTATAAATATTTCAAAAGCACTGAAGCACTGCACATACGCACAATAGAGATAGTATCTATGCTCAGTGTGCATTCAGTCAGTGAGAATTTCTGAGTGTTCTAAGAAGTTGACCAGTTAAGTTTCTTATAATTGCAGCCTTCTGAAGATCTAGATGGATGGAGTTTTTGGAAAATCTCATGGAAGATGCTATTTCAGTGTCACAAACTTGATGATAATAGCATCAATGACTTTTAAAAATTATTATTTTTTCATATGTGCTTGAGGACTTATAAATATGTCCAGTGCATTCAGACCATAAGCCAGCCCATACTTAAATAGCAGTATTTAAGCCAATAGCTTTGTGGTTATTACACAGAATTGCCAGTCCTTGCCAATCAATTCAACCAAATAGTGGCATTATGTTCCTTTCCAAGAAAGAGGAAATGACATGGATTTTGTAGCATAAATCCACAAGGAAAGGCAGCTGAGAAATAAATGTTTTTAAACTGATGGTCCATTCACATCATTTTCCCTCTATTTCTAGTATCCCCTGTCTTCTGACCTTGCTATCTCCTTCCCGCATTTCTAGTTATGACAGATTTTCCAGTAGTAGGGAGGGGAGTTGGTTCTTAGTGGAAACAACAAGGAGCGTGCTTGCAGGAAGGATCCTGGGATCATGGCAGAGAAGAGGCCACTATTGTAGCTCCTTATCCCCACCTCACTATGTGATACACATGATATCTGCAATTCTTCAAAAGCATTCTCAGCCCTTCTTCATTTCACGTGGCTACAGATGTGGCTGGGAGATCCATCAGAAGGGATTGGCTTTCTTTCTTGTGGGACTGATATGGGTCTCTGTGGGTCAAATGGATTCTGTAGGATCTAACTCTTTGTCAGTAGCAAAATTCTTCTTGGACCTTGTTACCTTGCAAGCAACTATTTCATATATATATATATATATATATATATATATATATATATCTCACCCTCTGTCTCACTCTTTTTTTCTCTCTCTCTCTTTCTCTCTTTCCTATTACTGTCAAGGTATTGAAAGTGGTGACTGCAGTTCAGAACTCTACTTTCTTACTTAGCTGTCTTCAGCATAACAGTATAACTTCAGCATAACATTGCCTCCAGTGGACTGAAACTGTTTGCTCAAATCAAATACTCCAGTGACTCTTCTAATGCTTCAAAACATTGGCCAATTCTTGGCTCTAATTTCTCCAACCTTTGTGCAACCTTATACATAATTGGCAACTCCCCAGTGTTGGGACTTTCTTCTCTCTTGCATCTCATGGTGCTGTGCCATCTTGGTTTTCTCCCCACTTCGCTGACCTCTTCTCTTTTTTGACTCTATTTCTCCTCCAACACTGAAATGTAGGCATTGGCCAAGGTTTTGCCTTTGCCCCAAATCTTTGCTCTCTGAATACCCTTTTTGATCTTAGCCGCTAGGCTCAGATAATACCTAACTTCCTGGATCTGACGTGAGCATTGGCCTCAGACTTACAAATTCTTTCTGGAGGATGTTGACCACCTGGAGGACTGACCATTTCCTAAAATTAAAAACAAAAACAAACTTTGCATCTTCCTATGCAAATGACTTCTCTTCTGCCTTGTCTCTGTTTTACTGATTCCTTCATTTCTTACTTATCCAAATTTGAAACTCTGGAATGTCTCCTGATTCCTATTAGTCCCCCACATCTAGTCAGTTTAAAGGCCTCTCACTTATCTACTATGTCTCTCCTATCTCTTCTGTTACATTTCTGCAGGTATTTGCCAGATGCAAACACTGTTTAACCTATCCCTGGAGTGATTGCATCAGCCTCCAAAAGAGGCTTTCCTCCTTCGTGCCCTCTGCTTAGAAGCATTTAGAATTCCCCATTTCCTCCCTGCCTCGGTCGGTGCTTCTTGTCCTTCCCCAGGAAAGTAACCACTTTTAGCTAGAATAGGTAGGGGAGCCACAGGAGGCCAGATAAGGAGATAAGGCCAGATAAAGCTTTCTCTCTGGTCTTATCCCCAGTGGCTACCTTATCTATTCTAGCCAAAACTGGTCACTTTCTAGTTCTTGAACCTCACTCCTCCTTTTCCCAACCCCATGCCTGTGCATAGGATGTTTCCTTCACAGGTGTGGTGGGGGTAAATGCCCTTTACACACCTGAGACTCCCTGTCAAAATGTTACTCATCATCCTAGTTCTACCTGAAATGATGCTTCCTTCATGAAGCCATTTTTGATAACCAGCTACCAAGTAAATGTGGTCTTTCTGTCTGTGTCCTGTGACACTTCTGAGAACCATGTTTATACTTCATGTTCCTTGTGCTATTCTGTATTGTGTTGTAATCATTTATATTATTCCACTATTCTCCCAAGATCATACAGTAGTCACAAACAGGGACTAGTATTGTTTTCTACTACTCAGAGCCTAGTTTAGCGCTTTGCATATAGTAGGTGCTGTTAGTACTTGACAAATTGAATTGGCCAATGGACATCAAGTGAGTCTTCTCCAATTGGCCAATGGACAACCAATGGGTCTTCTCCAATTGGCCAATGGACATCCAATGAGACTTCTCCAGTGTGTTCCTTTAGCACAGGAAGACCAAGTCAGCTCTCTGGACAAAGGCTTAACTTAATCATACTGTAAATTGCTCACTTATTTTTCTCATTTACATAGTAAACCCTCCTTTTTCCTGGGTAGTTGAGTCAGACTTACATGTTCCCCCTAAAAATCTCTATTTTTAAAAGCTTGAATTTTTACATTTGAGTAGCTTTAGCTTCATCTCAAAAAATCTGCAGAGGTAGTGCTTGGAGTTGAATGCATAAAATGTATTAACATTGTAGGCATACGTCCTGATTGCTGAGTGTTTTCTGACATCCCCACAACTCTTGGGACTTTGTGTCACAATTCTGTAAACTTGGTCTATTGTATATTCACATCTGGGCTCAGGTCCAAACCACCTTTACATAAATTAAACACAAATAATTTAGTGCCTGCTTCCGTTCCAGCTGGCAACCCTAGTAAATGCACATGTTAACTTCACAGCAGGCTTGCCAGGGAAGAGGCAGAAAGTGAACTTCTTCGTTAGAGAAATTAACATGGGATGCATTCCTAGCAGAATGGTGTAAATACGTTAGTCCCTACCACCAGGAAAACAACAAGCCTCCTGTCCTAGACAAAGATGCTACTTGGAGGAACTAGCCCAGGCCTGCCTATTTCTGGAGGGGGCAATGAGAGGATTCCACTGCTGCCTGGGCTATCCCCTCTCCCTCCATACCAGTGTTTTCTAAGTGTTTCTTAAGGCATGTGGCACAGTGTGTTCATGCCAGCCCAAGAGAAAGAGGCAAAGTAGTAGATGCATGAGGACACCTACAACAGGAAACCCCAGCCTCCACAGCTGGTTTTATCTTTCTTACTAGCTCCTCAATGTTACTGTCTTACACTTAGGTTTCCACAATATTTCCAAATGTTTCTGTTATCTGTCTATTCTAGAAACAAACAGAAAGCACTCCCTCCTTCTCACCTCTCTAGTTTGTCTGCAACCATAGAAAAGAATGACTTACATGACGCTGGACACAGTGGCGCATGCCTGTAATCCTGGTACTTTGGGAGGCCAAGATGGGAGGATGGCGTGACCCCAGGAGTTTGAGAACAGCCTAGGCAATACAGTGAGACCCCATCTCTATAAAAACTTTTTAAAAATTAGCCAAGCAAGGTGGCATGTACCTGTAGTCTTAGTTACTTGGGAGGCTGTGGAGGAAGGATCACTTGAACCCCAGGAGTTCAAGGCTGCAGTGAGCCATGATCACACCACTGCACTCCAGCCTGGGCCCCAGTGCAAGACTCCACCTCTGAAAATAGAGAGAGAGAGAGAGAGAGAGAGAGAGAGAG